>NC_080058.1:4025000-4325000 GCF_026212465.1 Amaranthus tricolor
TCCACACAGTTCTTATCTTTTCAATAGCATCCCCACAATTCGAATGTCCCCACCTGTCATTAATTTTTGTGTCATCTCCTCTTGTTGCAAATTCAAAAGGGCAGAGGAAGTAAACACGACCTTCAAACTCCATTCAGAAACAAGTTCAGCTTGTTTACAAGGTCAGTTACAAAGAAAATAAATCCCTCCTTGAACGAAAATGCAAGCAATGATGAATATCATATTATATAAACTCTCAGCATAGTGTAAAAACAAGGTCCGCATCACATCGCATCGACCGCGTTGTAAAGGTTTTCAAAATAAATGAACTGATATTTCCCGAGTTGTAAAGGTGTTAAACAACCGTGTCTTGAGCCAGATCAAGGGATATCTTATAGTTTTGACGGATATTTAGGCATTACAATACCGCATCACTCTCCTTAAACGATGACATTTTTACCACATTTTTACCGCAATCGCGACGGTTACCACATTTTTACAAATTGTTTAAACGATGACATACCTTGATATTCACATGTATCACGCATAAAAATCAAATTTACTTATAATGTTCAATGTATTTTAGAGCCATCTCATTATCTTCCAATCCAAAAAAGCTCATCAACAGAAAATCC
Organism: Amaranthus tricolor; assembly: GCF_026212465.1. Taxonomy (NCBI): domain Eukaryota; kingdom Viridiplantae; phylum Streptophyta; class Magnoliopsida; order Caryophyllales; family Amaranthaceae; genus Amaranthus; species Amaranthus tricolor. Next base: position 4,025,615 of record NC_080058.1, read on the forward strand.
ACAAGACTTCACATTTTAACTTCACAAACATATTTCATCAAACATAAAAACCACAATTCTACATGTAACAGCTAAGACCCATCATCAAATTCATTATTAAAAAATCAGCAAACACATAATGAAATCAAATAAACGAAACCCATGTCAAAAATCCCATCAAACACAACAAATGAAAATCACAGAAACAATAGTTAGGTTTTTAATAACCACTAGCAAGAAATAAGCAGCTATTTCTACTGATTAAAAACAAAGCTAAAGATTGTAACTTTATTGAATCCCAAAAAGGGGAGAGAAAAAAGAAAGATAAAGAGCAGTTTAATACCATCGAATTTAAGCGCTTGGAACAAGAATGCTGACCTCTGCAATTCCCGACAATGGCGATGGTGGTGACCCAGTGGGTGGTCACTGGTCAAGCGGTTGGGGTCCCTTGGGGATGGTAGCGGAGGCAGTTAACAGTCGACTAGTTGTAGGCTTGTAGCTGAGTATAGTAAAAAAATTTTAAATGAATTGATGTTAGATTTGTGGATGTCTAATTTAGCAAATGTCACTTTCAATAGCAATCAAATTCAAAAAATATTTATTTATATTTTTATGTAGGATAAATCTACATTTCCTTTTTTTTTTTTGTTTTATAGTAAAAGATATTCTCTTAATCCAACGTTCATGCTTAAAAATAAGTTATTATAAGTAAAAGGCTAAACAACTACATATAAAATAGAAGTATTAAACTTTATAAGACATTATTTTGAGAATTGGACAATATTAGGACATTAAATTGGGGAAAAACAATTACCCATTGCAAAATGTTTGTCAAATGAAGTTTAACTTCTTAATTCATTTCCATAAAATGATAAATTATCTTATCAAAAGAGCAAATTAACACCATAATACTTGAACAATATAACTATTCAATATTCATTCCATAATCCATATTATTAAATTCTAAATACAGAGAATCAAATCTTATTTTAGTCGAAACATATATAAATTTTTTGCAAGAACTTAAATTCAATTCTTGTTGCCTTCCTTCTTGCCCTTTTTCCAAAACCTACCCATATCAAAAAATAAATAAATATAATTTTCCAATCAATTGTGGCCTAAACGCCAAAACTAATAAACTTTGTGAAAAAAAATTACATTTATTTTATTTTAAATTTTCTTATTAGAGCTTATGTGTTCCATAAATAAAAAAAGGCATTGACAAAGGCAAAAACCTTGACCACACAAAAGGGTATGGAGAAAAGTTGTATTCCTAAACCCTTCTTGTTCTTAGTTTTCTTGCCATTCACAAATCTTGACAGTGACACCCAAAATCACAAAACCCATCTAATTTTTTGGTCATAAATTCAAAGATCCAACACCATGTTAGTTATCCATAAGATGGCTACTGTTACTTCAACCATTTCTCTATCTCTTTTCTCCAATTACCTTCACTTTGTTTCTAAATCATCCTGTTCATCTTCATCTTCTTTCCCTTTTCTAAAAAATGTTTCTTCCAAATTCTCTGTTAGAGAACAATTCACTTGTGTTTCCTTATATAGAAGTAAACAAAATCAGTTCTGTACAACTGCTGTTGCGTCTCCTGAATCCACCCAAACTGTAGTTGATGATGATAATAAGAAATTGGAGGAGACAACTTTTTCTGAAATTAGAATTAAATTACCCACCAATGAATCTTCTGAGAAGCTTTTGAAGATTCGTCATACTGTGAGTTTTAGTACTTTTTATTGTTTTATTTGTAGTTTTGTTTTGTTTTCTTGAAGGGTAATTTGTGGAGAAATAAACGTAATTTTGAAATTGGTTCGATTTGTTTGAGAAATTTTGTTTGAGTTTTGGGTACCCAATTGGGTGAAAGTGTTAAAAGGAATAGATGATTGAGTTTATTTGGATTATTTTTGGTTATATTTGATCTTCAATTGGATACACTTTGTGAAAGATGCAAACTTGAGATTATAAAAAATTGGATTTTTTTTTTATTTTACTTCAATTTTGGATATTAATCTCCCTCAAAAAAAAAAAGGATATTAATTTATCAATGTTTGGTTGGAACTTGCAATGAGTGTATTTTCTTCAAAGTTTCAGGCTTTTATTAAGTAAAATAGGTTAATGAGTAGATATTTTTGTGATTCTAATTTGAGTTGTTGTTTGTTGAATGGAAATGAGTATGTGTTTGATAAGGACATAAGGTAAATAAAAAAAATGCTTGGATGTACCTTTATATTTGGCTAATTGGCTCGCGATCATCTTAAGCCTTTGACCTTCAATACAAGGTGAATCATTATGAGGTCGTGAGTTATAACTGCTTAGCTTACTCTTAGGTCATGATAGAAATTATAATTTGCTTTTATAGGATGTTCAAGGGGTTCTGACATAAGTGTTAAGATCAATTCTTCTCTATTAGTGTTGGCATTGTATTCCTCTTATAGGGTCCGTTTGGTTTGAACGAAAACGTTTTCAATGGAAAATAAATATACATTGGACTGTGGCGGAGCAAAGAGTATAGGGCCCTATTATACTTTTTGATGTTTAGGAAATTGAGACCCTTTGTCAACCATTAGTAATGGTAAAATAAGGACCAAATTTTTTTGCAAAAATTTAACGTTGGTAGGTTTTGAACCCCTAACCAACTTATCACAGGAAGAAATGTCGAGCTACACTTGATTGATGAGCTATAAGGAGTTTGTTAATATATGAGGCTATGTTTTCTGGTGGCCTTAAGTGGTCGGATAACTTGAATAGGCGTAGAATTGCCTGTCATTGGAAACACCATTGTAAATTAGATTTCCTTTGTTTGGTTCTTTGTTGAGAATGTATGAGAGAAAGAAAAATGGTAAGAATTCAAAGAGAATGCATGGAGGAAGGCCAAGTGGAAATGAAGAAGTAATGAGGTCATCATTTTCCCTTCTTTGCAAGGGGAAAATCATTTCAACCTTACTATTTGTCATCACTTAAATAGCTGTTTTCCAATCTGTTGCAAACCAAACAAAGGAAAAAAGTGAAATCACTTTTCCTAGAAAATGTTCTCTTTCCAACAAAAACACTCATACTTGTCTTTCTTCGTAAAATTGGTTTTGTCTACTACGGAAATGGGTAATCTTATGTTCTTAGCTTTTTGTTTTGTCAAGTTTATAGTGGTGTATTGATTTACTAATTGGCATTTAATCCATTGAACTGGTGTACTTTGCAGTGTGCACATGTGATGGCCATGGCTGTTCAGAAACTGTATCCAAATGCCAAAGTGACAATTGGACCATGGATAGATAATGGGTTTTATTATGATTTCGATATGGACCCTCTAACGGATAAAGACCTGAAGCGAATTAAGAAAGAGATGGTTAGTAAGGAACCTTTTTTAGTCAAATTCTTATCTAGGGAACTTTACAGGAGGAGTATTTATTTTCTTATCGTTTCATGGTACAGAATTTATTTCTTACATCATCTGTAGGATCGCATTATTGGTCGAAATTTGCCACTAGTCAGAGAAGAAGTTTCCCGAGAAGAAGCCCAGAGGAGAATAATGGCTCAGAATGAACCGTACAAATTGGAAATTTTGGACAGCATAAAAGAAGAACCCATCACTATTTATCACATTGGTCAGTCATTTAGCAGTTGGTTTGTCATCTTTACTACGTTATCATGTTTTAACCTTTTTCGGTTCTTGTAATTTCCTGCTATAAATCTATGTTCTTGTCTGTTTTATCTTTTAATTATTTGCTCTATATTCTTGTAGGGGATGAGTGGTGGGATCTTTGTGCTGGTCCCCATGTTGAATCGACGGGAAATATTAGTAGGAAAGCCATTGAGCTTGAATCTGTTGCTGGTGCATATTGGAGAGGAGATGTAAACAGGCCAATGCTTCAAAGGATTTATGGCACAGCATGGGAAAGTGAAGAACAGCTTAAAGCTTACATTCATTTCAAAGAAGAAGCTCTACGGCGGGATCACAGGCGTCTTGGCCAAGATCTTGACCTGTTTTCTATTGAGGTATCTATTGCTTCTATATCATGCTTGCTAATTTTTGAAGTACTCAAGAGGTTTTAATATAAGTATGCATTGCCTGTTTTGTAGTTTCACATTTTTGTTTCTTTGTCAAGAGAAAATTATGTGCACTCTTTATTTATGTGAAGTTGAACATGACATTTGCTACGTTGAGTCAAACGGAAATAACCTCTTTGTTAGTTTAATTATTAACAAGGGTAAGGTTGTATACATTTGACTCTCCCAAACCCCACCCTAGGTGGGAGCCACTTAATGGCATCAGGGGTAATGAAATGTTGTCTTATTTAGAAGGTTTCGTACATCTGACCTTAACCCCAAGGTAGGTGAAATGGGAAGGGAGTATGGGGGACCTTCTGGAAACAACAGAACTAGAGGTGGAGTTTTAATATAGGTCATCTATCAATCATGTTTTGAAATTTGGGGATTGTAATTTTTTTTTTCCATTCTCTTTCTTGATAACGTTCCTTCCGTTGTCACTAATAAAATACCTCTTACAGCAGAGCTTTTGGTCTCGTAGATTGTTATGATTATCATCAACAATATTACGACACTCAATATTGTAAACAGTGACCGCTGACCACACTTCTATGAGCCAATCACATAACAAGGATAAGTATAGGAAAATTGGCTATAATCTATATATTTATCCCTTCCTGCCAATGTTGAAGCTTAGTTATATCTTTTACATGGACGGCTAGATTCATCTCGTTTTCAATTTTGGGAAATAACAAGATGAAAACACTTTGGTGCAAACGATGAAACCAATCTACTTGATACCACCAAAATAAATATTACATGTCATTAACCGACTCCACTACACTATTGCGCATGGCCGGTCTTGTAGTTGTCTATCTCCAAATTAGTTGTTTGTGAAAATCTTTACGGAGGAACTACATCAACAATTTCTTAGCACATATTTATTCATGGTAGAAAACCAAAATGAATAGAGAAAGAGAATCCATGTAGACAACCATTGGAACTAATATATTGGTTCATGTAGCCGATCCTAATCTTTTGTGCTCAGACATTGTTGTTATATAGGGTAGTCAATTTTTTTACCTTAGCAGTTGTATCGGTAACAATTTGTGACATGTACAGGATGATGCTGGAGGAGGATTGGTTTTCTGGCATCCAAAAGGGGCCATTGTGAGGCACATTATCGAAGATACATGGAAAAAATTGCACATTGAACGTGGATACAGTCTGCTGTACACTCCTCATGTAGCCAAGGCAGATCTATGGAAAATAAGTGGTCATCTTGATTTCTACAAAGAGAATATGTATGACCAAATGAATATCGAGGATGAGCTTTATCAGTTACGACCAATGAACTGCCCGTACCATATTTTGGTTTACAAGAGAAAAATGCACTCTTACCGGGATTTTCCCATTAGGGTTGCCGAGCTTGGAACAGTATATAGATATGAGTTATCTGGAAGCTTGCACGGTCTTTTCCGTGTTAGAGGTTTCACTCAGGTATGACGTTTCGCTGTAACTTTCTTTTGGATTTTAACTTTTGCTGAACTTTCTATATTAACTGTTATGTGACTTGGTTTAACTATTACAGGATGATGCCCATATATTTTGTTTAGAAGATCAAATAAAAGACGAAATAAGGGGGGTTCTCGATCTTACGGAGCAAATGCTGCTTCAGTTTGGTTTCGACCAATATGAAGTGAATCTGTCTACAAGGCCAGAAAAAGCAGTGGGAGGAGACGATATATGGGAAAAGGCTACTTCTGCTCTTAAAGATGCTTTAGATGATAAAGGCTGGAGCTATGAGATTGACGAAGGTGGGGGTGCCTTCTACGGTCCGAAAATTGATCTCAAAATCGAAGACGCACTTGGAAGGAAATGGCAATGCTCGACAATTCAGGTATAAACAAGAAAACCTTTGGTATTGGAATCCAAATTTGGAGCATGTGTGCATTTTACAAGGGGAATTGTTTTGGTGTTTATGTTTCTACGACCTCCTTATCTCTTTTGATAAGGGTATGGTTAGCCGTCATCCAAACCTCCTCAAACCCTGACCGGAGATTCTATGAGCGGGATGTGTGAAACATAATTCGCTAGTTGGTTCGCCTTTTGGATGTGCAATTCGCTCAAAATGGTTAAAAAATATCCTAAAACCGACCATAATTCGCTCTTTTCGTTTTACGATTCGCAAGGCTGATTAGCGAATCATGTGACACCGAGCGGGATATACTGGATAGTTGGTCTTAGAACAGAATGAAGTGTCCTTGTGGAATTTGCATCAGTGATTAAAATGTGCTAAACAGTGTTTCTATGTTACTCATCTCAGGTTGATTTCAATTTGCCGGAGAGATTTGACATTACGTACGTGGACTCAAATTCAGAGAAAAAACGACCCATCATGATCCATAGGGCTATACTTGGATCATTGGAGCGATTCTTCGGTGTTCTTATTGAGCATTATGCTGGAGATTTCCCACTATGGCTTTCTCCTGTACAAGCTCGGGTCCTGCCTGTAACCGACACACAGGTCTTAAATTAGTTAGATAAATTTTCATGCAATATCGATGTTATATGTATATGTGCATTTTTATTTGAAAGCGAAAATTTTCCTTCGTCTTAACTTCACTGTAACTATTTCCGCAGCTTGAATACTGTTATGAGGTCGCTGATTTACTCAAAACAAATGGTGTACGTGCTGAAGTTTGCCATGGCGAGCGCCTTCCTAAGCTCATTAGAACCGCGGAAAAGCAGAGAATCCCTTTAATGGCTGTTGTTGGCCCTAGAGAGGCGGAGACTCAATCGGTCACCGTACGATCCAGATTTGGTGGAGAACTGGGCACCATGTCAGTTGACGAGTTTAACTGCAGAATCAAGAAGGCCGTTGAGGACCGAAGCTCGTTCTGACGTTCTCAATTGGAGCTTTGAATAGACTCTTACATTTACGATTCTCGTTTGGATCCCTGGCTAAATTTTTTAATGAATTGATTGGTATACTCTCTTTGTCTCTCTGATTTTGCACTGATTTGTAAGAATTTGATTATTAATTTATAGTTGTTGAATAAGATAGAATAGATATACGGGTGAAAGAAACACGTGAACAAGATTAAAAGATAGGATGCTTTTGTTGATGAGGTTAAAAACGGAATTTACTATTGTATGGATCGTTTATGACTTTAAAAGTCTCGAATGCAAAACCTTGTACGATATGTAATGTGAGATTAGACTCATTTTGCCCCGACCTAAAATACGTGAAAAGATAGATTTAACAACTAATTGAAAGGAAGGTGATGAAAGTAAATTCTTTCCAATATTCCTCACTTGATCATGATTTGAAATTGTCCTCACCAAGGTGAACTAAGAATACTAGGTTTAAATATGAGCTAATGTTATATGATCATCAAATTATAGAGTAGAAGTTTATAACAAAAGGTCACATTTTCTTCATCTTTTAAGCAAGAATAATTTTACCCAAGATAATAAAAATACTTAAAAATCATTTAAATTTAAAAATTTATGTTTAAGAAAAATAATTTCAGTCTAGTATTTAAACAAACTGAAGAAAAGATCACCTAAATTATTTAAAAATATTTTTAAGCAAGAATTGGTTAGTAGTTACACATAAGAGCCATATATATGCCAATATTACACTAAGTAGTTAACATGCCAATTGAATTTGTAAATAGTAGTTGACCATTTGCAATTGGGTTCCATTTATTTTATTTACAAAGCGATCTCAAATATTTATTACTCAATTATAAAAAATAAGTGATTTAGTTTTTATTTGTTTTTTTATTTGGGGTAGGACTGAAAAATCTACGTATAATAAAGTAATTTTATTATAAATGGTGAAAATTAAATCCCATTATAAGCGTGATTCGTGAAATAAAAAGTCTTCAATCACTAGATCAACTTATAATTCTCTATATAGGTTTTATATATAATCAAGTAAAATATTACTATTTGTTTGTTATTTAATTTAATAGAAAAGAGATAAAATCATTAAATTTAAAGCCATATATCATTTAAATATAATAATTTCCTAATCAAGAGAATAAATCTAGATCATCAACATGGTTTTTTCTTATCACACTTGAATATGGGAATCTGAGATCATATGATATCACTTTATATATAATATATAAACATCTTTCAATATAACAAAATTCAAACATTTTTTAATAATAATTTGGAATTATCACTTAATTTTCAACATTTAATAATTTAGATTTTATAATTTGTAGATTCTTGAACCGAGAGTATCACTAACCCTTTTAATAACAAGTGTATCTTGGCATCTGTCGTTGCCTATTATTTAATTCTCTTTCGATGCTGATTATAGTTTCTATAACCGAGATATATATATATTGGGTTTGTTGATCAATTGATGGTAATAATAATAATAATAATAATAATAATAATAATAATAATAATAATAATATACCTCACATTGTTGTGGTCACCATGGTTTTACATACACAGATACACTCATATATCCCATTCAAAAAGTTTAAGCTTACTTAGTACCTTTATTCAGCCATTAAAAAAAGTGCTATATTTGCTAGTTAATTTATTGCCACCCAACAAAGGAAAATTCTCTCTTAAGAATTATTCTTATGCAAGACGAATTTTTTTAAAAAATTGTTTTATGTTAATATCGTTTTCTAAGAATATAAGAAGGGATGCTTACTTTTTAAAATTGTCAAAATTTTAATTTAACTCCAAATTAATTAGAAATTCAACTAAATAAGTGGGTTATAATTTAAATATTTTGAGTCGGAACCTGAAATGATACAACTTAATAAATTGTAAAAAGTGACTTAAACTCACTTGCAAACCAAATCTGATCATAACCAAACTTGATTGTTTGACCTGTTTTTGCAATTCATCAACTTTTAGTATCAACCAAAAAAATTACTAGTCATGAATTTTTGTATTTGAGTCAATATTTTCTCAATAAACCTGCAAAGTTGTATATTACTCTATTTTAATTTGTAAGAAAAATCAATTTTAATTTTAAAATAAAAATTTTATGTTTTTGGAAATATTTTGATGAAAAGAATGAAAATATTTGAAAACCTTTAACTAGTTAGGTGATTTCAAATTTAATCAAACAAAAATAACTTTTTAATGATAATCAAGATTAAATCCTACCTGATCCGTTTTGATGTTTTTGACAAGTTTACTACTATCTAGTTCCCTAGCTCTCAAGTGATGTATATAAATAGTACATGACTTCTACAAAAACTATGCCTCATACACCAACACTATTAATAAACATGATCATCCCTTCAAATTCTCATGTAGCCCTTGTGGCTAGCCCTGGCTTAGGCCATTTGATCCCAATACTCGAGCTAGCCAAGCGCCTAGTAGCCCAACATGGGCTTTAAATAACTATCTTTGCTATTACCCCTCACGCCCACCAGGCAGAACATGAGCTGCTTAGCTCAGTCTCTTCATCGAGCCAAGGGCTCATCAAATTTGTGATCCTCCCCACTAAAAAACTACACTTCCCACCCAATTTAAGCATCTTATCCCGCGTATTATCCATTTCAAGGACCACTTTCCCGGCCTTACGATCCTCGATCTTCGACATGAAACCTGAATTCATAGCCATGATTGTTGATCTTTTTAGTGTGGAAGCTGTTGATGTAGTGACGGGAGAGTGTAACATGAAAATGAAGTATTATGTGTTCATTGCTTCTAATGCTATGTTTTTGTCCTATAATTTATATTTACCTTATGTGGATAAAGGGGTGAACCGGGATGAACCGTTTTATATTCCTGGTTGTGAGCCTATAATGGGTGAGGATTACTTGAATTGACGTTTTTGCCCTTGGGGCCGGGTTACTTGGATTTTGTGAGATTAGGAGTTGAAATTGCGACTTTCGATGGTATTTTGGTAAATACGTGAGAAGATCTGGAGGCCAAGACGATTCTTGCATTTAGAGATGAAAATTGTATGAAGCTAATAGGTAAAGCCCCAGTTTATCCTATTGGACCATTGATAAGAATGTTTAAGGATGAATCAGGAGGGTTAAAATCTGAATTAATTAAGTGGTTAGATTGTCAACCGAATGAGTCGGTTGTTTATGTTTCATTTGGAAGTGGTGGAATCTTATTACGTCAACAAACTATTGAATTAGCATGGGGTTTGGAGTTGAGCAAGCAGAAATTTATTTGGGTGATTCGACCACTAATAGAAAATGATGGAGCTGCTTCCTTGTTTAAGCCTATGCAACATGTTAGTGATGGTTTAGATGAGCTACAAGTTTCTAAGAATTTCAACCTACCCGATGGATTTTTGGATCGAACTAGAGACACGGGTTTAGCAATATCTATGTGGGCCCTATAAGAGGATATTTTATCACACCCGTCAACTGGAGCTTTTATTTGTCACTGTGGATGAAATTCAACCCTAGAGAGCATTGTAAATAAAGTGCTAATAATCGCATGGCCTCTTTATGCAGAGCAAAGTATGAAATGACTACAAAGTCAAATACAAAACTCAACACGTATATGCTTATACCATTTGAAATGACTACCAACTATTTAAAGCTTTAGATTTCTTTTTGTTTGACTCTTTTAATCAATTCCATAGTCTGACGATTTTCGTAAGTACTTACAATCTAAAACTAAAAACATAAAAAACGTTAACCATAAAAAGTTAAACAAATAGATTGAATCCACATAAAACTTTAAACATACTTTCATAAACAAGAGGAAGAGAAATACACTTACGAGTTTGAACACCAAACCCTAGCCACATATTATAAAGAAAGTATTATTCAAAGCATAAAAGTAGGTGTGAATTTGACTATCCCATTCTATATTATTACCTTCGAAAATGACTTGTTGACTACCCACTTTATATACGAACAAGTGCATAATTATAAGCTATAAACACAATCAATGGAGATAATCCTAACAAAAATTAGCATTAGGCCATTCAAAATCACAGATGTTGATGATTTTATTACATGGGCAGGTAATGATGAAGTGCTTCAAAATCTAAGGTGGAAAACCATAAGTTGCAAGGAGGAGGCCTTGGCTTATATCAAAGATGTTTGCATACCACACCCTTGGAGGAGGTCCATATGCATAGATGACCGTTCGATTGGGATGATCACGATTTATCCCGAATCAGGCGATGACAGATGTCGAGCTCACGTAGGATATGCTGTTAGTAAGGAGTATTGGAACAAAGGGATTGCTACAAGAGCTTTAAAGCTTGCTACTAATCAGGTGATTAAGGATTATCCTGAGTTAGTAAGACTACAAGCTTTGGTTAGTGTGGAAAATAAGGCATCTCAAAGGGTGTTGGAGAAATGTGAGTTCCTTAATGAAAGATTGTTGAGGAAATACGCCTATGTTAAGGGGAATTTGAAGGATTTATTTATGTTTAGTATTTTATCAACAGAGTTACCGTCTATAGATTAATAATTCGAGTTTTTGTATTTTTTATTTTGTTGTAGCCACTTTGCACGTCAATTGCCATATTATTGGTATGTTGATTGATGACTTTTTATAAGTCTGTTTGACCAGCTGAAAGTGTTGATTTTTAGTTGACTTGTTTGACCACTTGAATGTATTATCTGTTTTTATTGATTTCTAAGCTTGTTGAATAAACTAGTTGTTTTAAAAGTTTTTTTTATGAGGTTAAATATTGACTGTTTGTTGTTTATTAAAATGTAAAAGCGATTAACAAACCTAACATTTTATTTTAGTTCCGATATAATTCTCATTTTACACATGATCTTTTAAGTATGAAAATTTGGAGTGTTGATGCAATGACTTGAATTTACACTTCTTTACAATCTAATAAAATGGAGTTATAGACGTTGATGAAAAAGACTATCTAAATCTATATTACAATTCACAATATTTGCATCAAATACTATGCACAACTCCGTACAATTTGCAGCTGGGAATTTCCTCTGAGCTGCGGTTGCTTCTTTAGTCAATCGTTACTTACATTGTTACACAGTTGCCTCAATAATAAAGCTGCCCAGAAGGCCCTCGGTTTTTTTTTCCTTCTACTTTTCGAGTATAAATTTTGCTAAACCTTATGTACCACCATTACATCTAAGAATATGCAAATTTATTCAGTTCGCAGTCAAGGCACATGAATTACAGAAATCTCCTGGGCATCGGTGAGCTTTGCTCGTCCACATGTGAAGGGACAACAAGGTGGTGCAACAACTTAGAACTTCACATATCTGAGCAAATGAAGGGCACAGATTCGGCTCACTGAATTTTCCGAGATGAATGAATAAATTAGCTTTGCTCGTCCGCATGAGAAGGGGCAACGAGGTACTGCAACGACTCAAGAGCTTCACATAGCTGAGCAAATGAAGGGCGCAGATTCGGCTCACTGAATTTCCCAAGATGAATGAATAATAAATAAGTCAAGCGTGAAAAGAACCCAATGCTTAAATCTTTAATGCAATAAAAAAGCATGCTGTAAACAAAGACTCGAGAACTTACAACTGCCAACATTTCCACATGATACTAGCAACCAAAGGATGAAGTTCTTTGGGGATCTCTAGGCGCCGATTCTGGAAACCTACTGCACCCACAACTTGCATCGGGTTCATTCCACTCCAAGGCAATCTCAGTGTTGCAAGCTCCCACAAGATCACTCCAAAGCTATAAACATCACATCTGTGCTACCGTAACATGGTTTCAGTCATTGTAGCAGAAATAGCCAAATCAGGCATTATCATTAGGGTACACATTTGATATGTGGCATGATGGCATAGGAGAAACTCAGGGCGGAGAAAAATTGAAAAGTTCTTTGAAGGCCTTAAGGATTTTAAAAAATTATGATATTTTCTAACGATTTTGAATTAAAACACCTAACATATATTACACAATGTGATACTAAGGCCTCTAATTTTTCGGTGAAAAACGATCGCCAAATACGTTACGATGCTAAGAACAAACAACAACAAACAATATAAAGTTTGACAACGTAAATAAAAAGGACACAAAGATTTATGGAGGTTCACCCAATGATGGCTACGTCCTCCGTGGTGTGTAGTTTATGTTTATATTATATCAAAAGAATACAAACAACACTTCAATATGAAGAATTACAATTGAGATAGAGATAACAAACAAGAAAGACTATGTGTTTGGCTTAGGGGTTGTGTTTGATGTGTTTGATGTGTGAGTATGAGAGCCCTATTTATAGTACTAGATACATGAAGATGAATGGCTCACATAAATACATAGTTAATATTGAATAATGAATACTAAGAAATAACTCTAGGAACTTGGAAGGTCAAAAATCAGCATCCCACGCACATCAGAGAGACCGCTCGACTGAACAGAGAGCTCGCTCGGGTCGAGCGGCTCGGTCGAGCGAGAAGTAGCCAAATCTGGTGCATTCTGACTGACCGCTCGACCCACCAAAAGGCTCGCTCGGTCGAGCGAATGGGTCGAGCGACCCTACAGTTTCCTCTGACAGAAACTTGATTGAGCATACTAAAATCAAACCTTTACATATTCTTCATTAATCTTCATTAACACCCATAATTCTTCATGAATACTCCACACATAATTACACCCATTTAGTTACCACCATCCAAGAGTCACACTCATGAATTCACCACATTTATGTGCACTCAAGTCACACATTAGTATACTACCACATTAGTATACTACCATTCACAACAATCTCCACCTTGACTTGAGTTCACCCAAGTCACAACATTCATCAATTCACTTCATAATAAAAACATACACACCTCAAAAATGCCCCAAGAGGGCATTACTTCAAGCAAGGAGCTAAACCTACCAAGTCAACACATAATTCAAACTTGGTAGTAGGTAATGACTTTGTCATCATGTCGGCCAGATTTTCCGTAGTGTCAATCTTTTTCAATAACACCCTTTTGTGCTCAACTTCATCCCGGATGAAATTATACTTAATATCAATGTGCTTGGATCTTCTATGAAATGTATTTTGATTTCTAGCCAAATGAATTGCACTTTGACTATCACAATGCACACTTACCTCACACACTTTATTGCACATCTCACCAACAAGACCTTTAAGCCATTTTGCCTCTTTGAATGACTCGGCCACGGCTATGTACTCCGCTTCGGTTGTAGAGAGGGCAACCACATCTTGCAACGATGATTGCCAACTAATCGCCGAACCACCCAAAGTAAACACAAACCCACTTGTGGACTTTCTATTATCTATATCACCACCATAATCCGAGTCACAAAACCCGATTAGCTCGCTTGCATTTTTCCCATACATGAGACAAATATTTGAAGTATCTTTCAAATACCTCAATAACCATTTTAGTGCCTCCCAATGTCCCTTCCCCGGATTAGACATATATCTACTCACCAAACTCACCGCATGAGCAATGTCGGGTCTAGAACATACCATAGCATACATAACGCTACCAACGGCACTAGTATATGGAATTCTTACCATTTGCTCTTCATCCGCCTTTGTTTGTGGACACAAATTCTTGGATAATTTGAAATGAGAAGCAAGAGGAGTAGACACACCCTTAGCATCATCCATAGAGAAACGTCGCACAACTTTCTCAATGTACTTCCTTTGACTAAGGTATAAGACACCCTTAGCCCGATCTCTCAAAATCTCCATCCCAAGAATCTTCTTGGCTTCACCAAGATCTTTCATATCAAATTCACTTGAAAGCAACTCTTTCAAGTTCTCCACCTTAAACAAAGAACTACATGCTACTAGCATGTCATCAACATATAAGAGCAAATATAATAAAGAACCATCTTCAAACTTCTTAAGATAGACACAACTATCATAAGAACTTCTAATAAAATCATGTGAAATCATAAAGGAATCAAGCCTTTTGTACCATTGCCTTGGAGATTGCTTCAACCCATACAATGACCTCTTCAATCTACACACATAATTTTCCTTACCGGCTACCTCAAAACCTTCCGGTTGCTTCATAAATATTTCTTCTTCAAGCTCACCGTGAAGAAAAGCCGTTTTTACATCCAATTGATGTAATTCCAAATCCTCCATCGCCACCAAAGCAAGCAATGCCCTTATAGAAGAGTGTTTCACCACCGGTGAGAAAACCTCATGAAAATCAACACCCTCAATTTGAGAGTATCCCTTTGCAACTACCCTTGCTTTGTAGATGGGAGGAATATCACTTGAAGGACCCTCCTTCCTCTTGAATATCCACTTGCACCCCACAATCTTCTTTTTCTTTGGCGCAACAACGATATCCCAAGTTTCATTCTTTGCAAGAGACTCCATCTCTTGCTTCATAGCAATCAACCACTTGCTTGAGTCATTTGAGGCCATAGCCTCCTTGTACGTACTTGGTTCATTTAACCCTTCGACTTCGCTAGCAATGTTGAGAGCATAAACAACATAATTACACTCTTCAATATACCTCCTTGGAGCCACGATCTTCCTTCTTTGCCTAGTTGTGGACAAAGGAGGAGACCTTTGTTGAACATCATCATCTTTCTCATCATCAACATTGGAAGATTCAACCTCCACTTGTGCATCATTATTTACATCATTATCAAAAGGTTTTTCAACATTAGATACAAGCATACTATTTTCATCAAAAACAACATCTCTAGAAACAATTATTTTCTTTGAATCATTACACCATACCCTATACCCTTTTACACCCACTCCATATCCCACAAAAATGCCTTTTTTAGCCCTTGGTTCTAACTTACCATCATTTACATGAATATAAGCTGGACAACCAAAGATCCTAAGACTAGAATAATTTACCGGAGTGTTGTACCACACCTCTTGTGGCGACTTGAACTTCAAGGCGGTATGAGGTGAACGGTTGATCAAATAACATGTCGTAGCCACCACTTCGGCCCAAAATTGCTTCCCCAAATTAGCTTGTTTTAGCATGCATCTAGCCCTTTCTAACAATGTTTTATTCATCCTCTCCGCTACACCATTTTGTTGAGGACGTCCTACACAAGTTCTATATCTAACAATACCTTCATTAGAACAATATTTGAGAAATTTACTATCAACAAATTCAAGACCATTGTCGGTTCTTAAGGTCTTGATGCTCCTACCGGTTTTATTTTCAATCATCTTCTTCCATTCCAAGAAGACATCAAAAACTTCATTTTTATGTTTTATAAAATAACACCAAACTTTCCTAGAGAAATCATCAATAAAGGTCAACATGTAGCTACAACCACTAAGGGAGGGCATTCGAGAAGGCCCCCACAAATCGGAATGGACATAATCTAAAATTCCCTTAGTGTTGTGAATGGCGGGTTCAAAACTAACTCTCTTGTGTTTCCCATAAACACAATGTTCACAAAAACCAAGGTTCCCAAATTTCTTCCCATCAAATAAACCTTGTTTAGAGAGTTCAAACATACCTCTTTCGCCCATGTGACCAAGCCTCAAGTGCCAAAGTTTGGTGTCATGATCGGACATTGTGCTTGTGGATACATTTACCGAGCCAAGAATGGTTGAACCTTGAAGAGCATACAAACTCCCATTCAACTTCCCCTTCATCACTACTAGTGAGCCCTTGGCAACCTTTATTACTCCACCTTCACAAGTGATTTTACACCCGATCTTATCTAGAGTACCCAAAGACAAAAGATTCTTTTTCAACCCCGGGACATACCTCACATCGGTTAAGGTCCTCACAATCCCATCAAACATTTTTATTCTAATGCTCCCAATCCCAACAACCTTACATGTAGTGTTGTTTCCCATGGTAACATTTCCCCATCAACACTTTCATAAGTTTGGAAGAAAGTTTTGTTGGGAGTCATGTGGAATGTGCACCCCGAATCAAGAATCCATTCATTATTATCTTTGTACTCATGTGTGGCAACAAGAACATCACCATCATCACTATCATTCACATAACTAGCATTAGCATTGCTAGTTCCTTCCCTAGCCTCTTCCTCAATTTTCTTTTTAAGCTTTCAACAATCCTTCTTGATGTGGCCCTTAAGCTTGCAATAATTACAAGTTTTATTTTTATTTGGCCTAATGGACTTGGACCTCCCTTTACCCTTGTTTCCACTCCCACTAGTGGAACCTTTCTCTTGTGACCTCCCCCTTACAAACAAACCATCACTAGCATTGCTTGGTGACTTTTGTGATAATTGTGTATCAATGAGGTCCCTTTGTGTCAAGGCACTCTTCACATCATCACTACTCAAATTATCTCTACCATAAAGTAGAGTTTCTCTAAAATTTTTATAAGAAGGGGGTAGAGAACATAAAAGATAAATAGCCAAGTCTTCATCATCAAGATTGACATCAATGTTTTGCAAATCCATAACAATGGAATAAAACTCATCTAAGTGAGGTTTTAAAGGTTTACCTTCCTCCAAGCGTAAATCGTAGAGTTTACTTTTCAAAAGTAGCCTATTAGTAACACTCTTGGCCATGTAGAGTGATTCCAACTTCTCCCATATACTCTTGGTTGTTGTTTCTTTAACAACCTCTCTTAGAACTTCATTGGAAAGGCATAATTGGATTGCCGATAATGCCTTAGTGTCTATCTCTTCCCATCTCGATGCGGACATTCCTTCCAGCATCTTATCTACACCATCAATGGCCTTATGCACACCATTTTGAATCAAAATGGCTCTCATTTTGACTTGCCATAAGCCAAAGTTTACATTCCTATCAAACTTCTCAATGTCGAGCTTCATTGTAGTCATGATTTTCAAATAACAACTTCTAAAACACCGTAAAAAACAACTTGGCTCTGATACCAATTGAAAAACGATCGCCAAATACGTTACGATGCTAAGAACAAACAACAACAAACAATATAAAGTTTGACAATGTAACTAAAAAGGACACAAAGATTTAAGGAGGTTCACCCAATGATGGCTACGTCCTCCGTGGTGTGTAGTTTATGTTTATATTATATCAAAAGAATACAAACAACACTTCAATATGAAGAATTACAATTGAGATAGAAATAACAAACAAGAAAGGCTATGTGTTTGGCTTAGGGGTTGTGTTTGATGTGTTTGATGTGTGAGTATGAGAGCCCTATTTATAGTAGAAGATGAATGGCTCACATAAATACATAGTTAATATTGAATAATGAATACTAAGAAATAACTCTAGGAACTTGGAAGGTCAAAAATCAGCATCCCACGCACATCAGAGAGACCGCTCGACTGAACAGAGAGCTCGCTCGGGTCGAGCGGCTCGGTCGAGCGAGAAGTAGCAAAATCTGGTGCATTCTGACTGATCGCTCGACCCACCAAAAGGCTCGCTCGGTCGAGCGAATGGGTCGAGCGACCCTACAGTTTCCTCTGACAGAAACTTGATTGAGCATACTTAAATCAAACCTTTACATATTCTTCATTAATCTTCATTAACACCCATAATTCTTCATGAATACTCCACACATAAGTACACCCATTTAGTTACCACCATCCAAGAGTCACACTCATGAATTCACCCCATTTATATGCACTCAAGTCACACATTAGTATACTACCACATTAGTATACTACCATTCACAACATTCGGGATCCAGTGCGGTTGAACATGTTGAACATGCTCAGACCTCCCCTGAAGAAACTACAACAAAGAAAAAGCACTCACTTCTCATTTGACGGTTCATTTCGATGTACTTCGGGAGCCATCCATTCAGAATGCAACAATAAATGTGTTTGTTAGCATAGGATAAAGTAACATACCCAAATAAAGAAAAGAAAAGAACAAGTTGAACACCAAAGCCAATATCCTTACAGTTCTGGCAGTTGATTTAGATGACAAAAATGTATTATGCTTCAACCTTGACAATCCAAAATCACATACCTGCAATGACAAACTCTCATTAACAAAGTAACCTTAGCTACTCTATAGCATGGCAAGGGGGAGCAAGGATGGTCTAGAGAAATGAAATGGTACTTTTGTAAACAGGCACTATATAAGAAATCACGTAGAGGAGCTAAGAGAGAAACATTCTCTCTACTCCCATTCTCATTTTTGCCCAATACAATGGAACAGCTAAAGGATAGATCCACAGGCAAGTGGAAGATACAAAAGTACAAGAATGGGGTTAGCTACATGAAGCAAAACAAAAGAGTGAAATTTTCACTAATAAAGATTATTCAGCACTATCTAATACTAACAATAATATGTAATACTAATCCGCAACCAACAAAATCAATTCCAAATTCCAATGATCATCTAAATATATTCCCATCCTCCATTTATTCCAATATATTTTCCTAACTCATAAGCTCTAGCAAATCTCAATTCTTCATGACATCTTCGGCCGAGCTTCTCCTGTCTAAGATCCCCAAAGAAATTTAACAGATTGAAAGTGTTTCATTCTTGGCAAGCACAATCGAAAGTGAAAAGGCAAATTAATTTTGTTTCAATCACCTTAACATTCCAATTCTTGTCAACTAGCAGGTTGGGTGATTTTAAGTCACGGTGCACAATGGTTGGTGTGCTTGTATGCAAGCAATTCATGCCTCTCGCCTGCAATCGATTAATGTCATTGCACTTCCATGAAAATAAATAATAGTCAAATGGGGAAGATCCATACCACATCCAAAGCCATCTTTATTCTACGTTTTTCATCAATTTGACAATTGCGACGATGGAGAATACGGAACAAGCTTCCTCTACAATAGCAAAACAAATTACAACAAAGATTAGATTTAAAATTTCTGCATTTCAGTCTTCATGCCAATAAAATCACCACTGCACCCCTTCTTCCCTCTCGACAAAAAAATTATCGTAAGTACACAGAAAGCACGTAATAACCGATTCAAAGCGGCTAGAACTTCCTCAAAATACTAAAGCATGCAAGCGGAACCTAATGTAAGTTAAGATGCAAATCAACGTTACATGCAACAAAACCAATAGATGATTTACAGTTGCGGACACCAAAGATTGTGATTATTGGTAGTTGAAACAGAAAGCTCAGCTCAAATGCCAGTTGCATCAAAAACATAAGGTAAAAGGTCAAAAGGAAAAACACTGCATTTGCTTAAGATGAAATTCAAATTAGAATGCGAAATATTTTTTCAGAGAATTACTTTTGCCATGATCATGAGATGTCCTCAAAATAATTACCCTGAACTTTTTAAAGACAGTTCTATGAACTCTCATATGTACTCCTCAATCAATTGATTCTTTGGAGTGGCATATGGTTTAGACACAAAAGAATGTGTAAAGGTAAAAGGTATATTAGACATATCACCATTTCTATGCCTAATGTGACGAAATTTATTTTGCATCCAAGGTAGTAAGTCACCCCAGATGTATTTCACAATTTTCTATGAAACAATTAGCACAAATTGCATGCCAAATTAAGAAAATTCACCAACACACCAATATTTTTTAGTTATGAAGCATAGATAATTGCAATCACGGGTCGATAGTAAAAAGGTACATTGTATCATGTGGTTCTTATTTATGTGAAGTTGCATAATATGCTGATAATTGCATAATTTGATTCTAAGGATGATGTACCCTTATATAGAGGCTCATACATCATTCTAAAATCCTCACTTAACTGACCATCAATAGTACATTAACACCCAACATTTAACATGGCAATAAACTCTATAATAATGCATGACAATAAAACCATATTAAAGCTCACCATTATTCCTAGTTTAATTGCCCCTTCAATACACCATTAAGTGACACATTAACTCACCCATAATTAGCAACTAATCATATTATTAATTGTCTTTTATTGCACCCTTAATGTTGCTCTCAACATGATGTGTCTTCTTTTGAGTTATTGAGTCACTACCATCACACAGATAATTTGGTACTTACACTAACAATAAAACTTATGCAAGTAAGAACGATTCTTTTTCTAGCTAAATCTGTATAAATTTAATTGGATTGATTAGATCCTATTGATCTTTTCAATATAAATCCCATCATTTTATTTATTCCATTTGACTATACAAAATTCCAGATTTAGACTACAAGGACCTGTTTTCCACAGCTCAGCTTAGCTTAACACTAATCAGTTCACTTTTGGTTCATCACTTTTACTCTCACATTTGCTATTATTTCACCTCTTCTCAGCTAAGTTCAGTTTATTTCAGTTGTGTTCCTTTAGCTGTTGAAAGCATGTCCTAAATAATGTCTCATCAACTTCTTTTCTTTCACGATTTCAACAACTTCTACAAAAATAGTATCTCTCTTTATCTACTGACAATTTATTTATTCTTATTCATCATACAAATGACCCAACCAACATGCCAAAGCCTTGATACAACAACAATGTCAGAGCCTTAATCCCAAAACATTGGGGTCGGCTAAAACAACAATGCCAAAGGCTCGATAGAAGAGAAAATTAATGGAGGGAGTATGAGTAGCAATTCACAGAAAGTACCTAGGGTGAAATTCAGATACAATCGAGAAATTTGGTGGGCGAGTAACAGCACCCATACAGGACCACATTGGGGTGACGCAGTCTGTGCATTATACGAAGCTGTATAAAAAAGAAGATTAATCCACTTTCGGATACATATAAGTGAGCAATAATCAATTAGTCTCTTCGAAGATATTACAACACATCTATAATGTTATCTAATAAGAACATCCAAGAAAAAATGCATATTTAATAAAATTAACATCAGAACAATTCATTTAAGAAGTTCACTGAAGTCAGTTCACAGACAATAACATCTTGTGTGATGCCAGTATGATCCCACAGGAAGGCCTGATGGGGAAGAATTCAGCACTTGAGGTAAAACAACTCTTAAAGATGATATAACTAGAATAGAGAAGTTCACGAAAATGTAAATCCAAAGCATGACTATTTTCCACGAAGAAAGATGATGCAATCAGTCAAAGTAACACCATAACTCTATAAAATTAACATGATACAATGAGATTTCATTTCAACTCATCAACAATAGCATCCTCTGCTCTAAACTTTAACATGATGCACCCACTATTCTTATTGGTGAGTGATTCCTCTTAGTCCCATATTTTTGTCATTATAAAGGGTGAATATCATAACATAATAACTAGAAACAATCTTTTCAATTATGTTCTGCACAAAAGTGGTTTCACACTCACCTCTCTTTTGAACTCAGCTAAAGCAGCCCCTGAGAAATCCTGGTCCAAAAATTTTTTGACGGCAGCTTCCTGCAGTGAGAAAAGGTACACCAACAACTTCCTCCTCATCCCTAGCAACAAAAATTTCCAGACAACAAGATTAAAATACATTGTATAGCAACAAAAATGGACCACGGATCAAAAACAATTGTTCAACAGAGGTAAAGTTATAGTGTGAAGAGCAAAAGATATGTCTAATCATAAAAGCTCCTCATCCCTAGCTAAGAGTACACAAATATTCACTAATATATGAGCCTAATATAGGATCTAAAAAAACCACAACCATACAAAAAGAATTAAGGACAATAATTTTGAATAACAAAGTAACCCAACACTCAATATACAAGACCTTCCACTTAATTTTACATACCCTCTTCGATTTAAAAAAAGCATTGAAAGCATAAAACCGAACAATTACAAATGTTCCAGAATTATTTCTAACTATATTCTAAGAGTAATCATAGCTAATTATAAGTATACCACCAGTGAACCCAAACTATCTATAATATTTATGCTGTAAATAATCTGATGATGTGGAAAACTAATATTTTTCGCAATGAATCTAAGAAACATAATTTCATTACAATAAAAGATTAAAAGCTTATTCCTTCTCTTTGTCATTCCAGAAAAAATGAGAACAGTTGTTTCAGTCACTAACTTCCACAATTCAAGGAATTTAGCAATTTAATCAAGATAGAGCTAGAATAAGCAACTAATGATTTAGTCATTTATATCTCCATCACTAAGTACACCAAAATTCACGTGTATTGCACGATACCAAGACCTATCAAAACAGTTCGGCAGGCAGGTCAAGTCTATTCTTTTTCTGATGAGTCGTATTGTCGGGTTTGGGTGAGGTTCGGATTGACCAACGCGTCAAGGACACATAATCATTATCATGGCTATATATTCAAAAGTATCAAAAAACAAAGTACAAAATTCAGAAATTTTCAGCTGGCATTTGAAGTCAAATCCATTACTTGCTAATATCGCATTAAAAATTTTACCGTGCCATTCCAGTCACCATGATAAACCTCTCCATATGAACCTGTTCAGCGCAAGAAAAGAACTACTTAATGGTGGAATGAAAAGCAATTACATAAGAGAGAGTATTAGTGATTCTGCTAAATCAAAAATGGTTTAAATTTCAATCTAATATCAACCAGGAAAACGGTAGCTTTTCCGCTGTTTTCACTTAGATTGGGACCAAGTTATGACTAATAGATAAAAAAAAGTGACATAAGAACCTAAGTTCATTATAGGAAGGAAGTATGAAGAGAACATAGAAAATCAAGCAACATAAGCCACATCTTAGACAAATATGTAAGTAAATGAAATTGATTTATGAGTACTACTCAACTATAAAGTGAAAGGAAAAGACAAATTTTGATACCTAATCCGATTCGTTCACCGAGGACAAGGTCTTCCCACTATATATCACATTCACCCACATCATCAAGCATTTGATCAGCCGCATTTCCTGCAGTCTCTGCAGGTCCTAGACTGGAATGATTTAATATCATTCCCGTTCCTATAAATCCGTCAGTGGTGCACTTCCCATCATTCTGGAATTCATAAGCTCCTCTTTTTCTTTCTTTTTCTTGACCAAGTATCTTACCAGAAGAATCCGCATCCTTCAAGAAGTCTTTTAGGTCAGAGTCATTTCCAACTTCACATGGAAGAGGCTTATCATTCTGACCGCTGCTGGGTATAGCAGTTATTGCAATACTCAAGAACTGCCAACATCAACATGCACAACATTCCAAGTCAAACTACCCAACTCGGAACCAGTTCTATACACACATTGGGAAACCATTAAGTAGGACAAAGTTGCAGGTGGCACTCTGGAATCCTTGTTTCCTTGGTTTTTCCTTGGGAATAAACTTTCAAAAAAATCATGGTCTTTCTTCCCGGGAATATAATTAATAGCTCAATTGTTTTTCCACATCAAGGGGGAAGGAGGAATTCTGTGGACAGCATCATTCCTAAATCTCTGAGACTCATCAATCTCATATTGGGATTTGTTTTGTAGCGAAGCTTGGCCCGACCCTTGTAAAATAAATGGATTAAGTTCCGCAAAAAGATTTCTTGCATCACCAGAAGTGCCTTGATTATAGGGTACTACATTAACATTCAACCTGTTGCCATCACCAATTGTAAGGGCTCCACGGTGTGGTTTGAACAAAGACGCCCCCACAGCTGATGTTGAGGATAAGTCCAATTGATTATAAGGATTAGAATGACTGGAAGCTCTAGAAGGGTCAGCACCCATGTCATTACTGGTACTTGGAGATGAAGACAATGATTCCATCTTTCCAGAAATCGAATTTTGACCAATATGGCAAATGCTGTCAGCAGAAGAGGCTCCACTAGACAAAGAATTTAACGGCTTTGGACCAGAAGCATCCTTCACACTTAATACATCAGCCGGTAACAGGGTTCCAGGGCCAGCCATGAGATCAACCAAATACTCCCTGCGCCAGTTTGTCAGATAGTTATGTGACACAGCTTATAAACCTACAGATCATATCAATTGCCAGAAATTCAAGACATGTACTGTGTTACAAACAGAAGCAGTTGAACTTGAATTTAAAATATACGGGTCAAAATGCCAAACCAAGTCGAATTATTTTTCCAGGAAATTAGAAAAATCAACACAACCTAGGCTCCACCGAGAGGGAAAAAAGGGAAGATTGAATCCTTAGGAAATGATAAACCTTACACATCCACTGTCTACCTATGAAATGTAAAAACAATGGCATGTAAAATGTGCACTACTTAACATCAATGCTAACAATTTGCAAATGGAATCATGATCGAGCTAAAACCAGTAATGTAAATTCTCTATATAAGTAACAATCCTCATATCCTATTAAAATATGCACTGAAAATAGGAATGAGTAAGTATAGAGTATGGACTCTTTTACTGAAAATCTAAGCAATTATTCTATGAATCATGTCGATGCTTAAGCATAATCATAATAAGCAAGTAAACTACTTGAAAAACTACAAATTCAAACCCAAGATCATGAATGCTTGATTTGTTTTAAGATGTGAGATGAATGCACTGATGATATGAACTGTATCACAAAGAAAATTGTCAATATATGAAGTTCGTAGTTCACAGTACAACACATAATAGTACTATATTCCAATAATTGCACACATTATACGTTACATAGAAATTATAAGATAAAGAAGTTGCACCAATTTCATTCCAATTATTACCTTTCATCAGCCATCTTTATTATATTAACAGCACCATCTTCATTGCCAATGTAATGACTGCCTTTCACAAGTCTACATTTTATCCCAACACTGTCAGCTAATACCTACATGTTAGGAAATTGTTACAGGGAAAAGAAAAACTAGAGATGGAAGACATCTTGCAGACGTTGTGATAAATAAGTTCAGACTTCATGAACAGTAAAATTAAAGAAAAACAGAGCTAAGGAGGGCAAATCCTATGCACTTCAAAAGATAACTACACCATTCTCCACCTCAATATATGAGGGAATTCCAAAAATTATTAAACCATACAATAAGTAATAAGAATGATAGCCTTTCCATGTATTATGAATAGAGTAATGTAGAATAAGAACCATCTGCTGCACAATATACTTTCAAAAAGCATCAACTATTAAAAACTTATTATAATAATGACTTCTACAGATATTATACAGATATAATGAATAAAAATCATAGATTCATCTTGAGAACCACTCAAGACTAGAAGTAACTAACATTATATTCACGGAGACTTGCATGCAAATACATTTGTTTTCTAAATTCTATTCTCTTGTATTGTGTCCTAAATGCAATCAACATTAAAAAGAACGTGCAAAAAGAGGGAGGGCGCTTCAAAATCAAAAAGATCACTGTTCAATAAACAAAACGAAAGGGAATTTATTTATTTTTAAGTCCCTAGTGAATGATTTTATGTGAATCTTCTCATTTTCAGCTAAACACGAAGAACAGTTTCTAATAATTTGCGCATAGAGGAGCCAAGGTTCAACTTTAACCTATTTCGCATAGGCTCTTGTAAAAATTCACACAAGTTAATTGCATATCAGAAGATTATACCTGTGTTCATGACAAAATCAACCAACGCTTTTTCAACAGTAATCAAAGTTATGAAAAATAAACAATATGTCAACATTACAAGTAATGCAGCAACTAACCTTAAAGAGCAAAGCCCGATGGCGTGACAAGCCAACTTTTACAGAGCCAATCGGAAAGACACTTGTATGAAGAGATGTTCTCAATTCCGTGCTAATCTCCATCCACTTTGCTAATTTAATGCCTGCATCCCTAACTGGTCCCCCCATATGCTGTGTCACAAGTTCAGCAAGCCTTTGAACCAAGGTGTCAACCTTAGATATAGGACAGTCTAATGCAAAACAATGAGCAACTTGTTCCAACTCCACAAGTGTTGGATCAAATGTCCTATTAACTATCACAGCCTCAAATCCAGAATCACCTGCGTTTGTTTGAGGTCTGCAATAGAAGGCATCTTTCCTTGGATTGTTGGATCTATAGAAATGCGAAATACGTCAAAGAAACCATCTACTACTTTCTCGTCATAATCAAGTACATTGTATTTAGCACACCGCAATAAGCAGCAAGCCAGCGTATACTGTCATAGGAAATGTAAAAGACAGCTAAGCTTAATAAATCCACTGATAAGACGCCTAGATAAATAACTAGAGCTCCTCTGGATTTTCATATCTACCACTATCAAAACAAGCAGGCATATTTCACCTGAATGAATTTTTCAAAACAAAATTGTCATCTGAAATTGCTTTCTCAAACCCAACAAGACATTTAGACTTGGTACAACAATTATCTGAAAATTTAATGAGAAAGAGAATAAAATGGTATGAAAAAGATAAAGGAGAGGGGAGATTATCACCCTTGTTGGAGAAAGGGGAAATATTTCCATTCCTACCCACTAGGGTAGATATTTACCCTCAACATATAGTGAATAATTCCTCCATTCCTTCTTCTTCATCACTTCACAACCACTCCTTCCCCTCTACAACAATTATATTCTCTTAAATCAATGAATACCTCTTAATTCACAAGTATGGTAGTATGGTGCTTGGCCAAAGATTAAGGGTGGATAAGTAAGATGACGATGTAAGTTGTGAGCTTAAGAGCATGGATAAAAACAGAATGTTATATGATCACAATATAACAGCTTTTAAGCTTGCCAAACCGTAAAACCTCGTTACATAACTTGTGATTTAAAATATGAAATAACAACCATTATGAGTTGTTATTCTAACATATTAGCCATTATTATCTTTTAATTAGAGTGTGTTAGGTTCTGAAAAGTCTATTATAAGCTTTAATTTAAATGTGTGATTAAAAACTCAAATAACTATGATAAAACAGATTTTTTTTTATCAAATTCACAATTCACAATTCACATAGCAACATCTGCAAAACGAGTGATAATACTGCAAGCTGTTGCGCAAAGTGCAAAAATGTGGTAATGGCCACGATCGCACCATCCAATAGATGAATAACAATGCGGTAACGATCACAATCGTTGTAGCAGAACGACAATGCGATAATGGGGGTGGTGCAGTTATTGTAACTCCTAAATATCAATCAAAAGCAAGAGATATCCCTTGTTACGCCTAAAACACGGTTTTTCACACCTATTCAATGCGGGGAATATAGGCTTACTCTTTTGAAAACCTTAATAACACAGTAGACATAATGTGATGCGGTCTTGTCTTTGCACTATGGTGTCGCATCCAAAACATGACAACCATTACCATAACCACAAAGACATCTACATTTTTTTATGATCAAGAGCCTAAGTTCAGATCATGTAAGTTTATAATTTAAAACAAAAATGTGATGCTGATTTTTGGATGGACAGACTACATATTCAAAATCACAAAGATCATTACTGTCTCCACACTGACGACCATAGATCAACCCGAAAAAGGTTCACTTAGTTCGCACAAAACACTGGCATGAAGCTAATCCTGAATTAGTACTACTATCATAAATATCATTCCTATCCACAACTTGATTTGAATTTATGTCCGGTTTACATAGGCCTGGTCATTTAATTAAAAAAGCCTATTGATATTGATTATTGTAAGTTGTAACATTATACTCCCTCCTACTGTAGTCAAATGTCTCATTTGGATTTTCACAATTGCCGATGCACTATTTCAATCCTAAATATATCTAATCGTGCTTGATTAAAAATTATAAATAGTTGATATTAATAAAATTTAGAATAAAACGAATCAAACAAGATCTCACTTAATCATTTTCTAACTTATAGATTGAAAATAAAATTATAAAATACAAACTAAGAGTGATAGATGAATAATGCCAAAAAAACAAATGAGACATTTGATCAAAATAGGAGGAAGTATAAGTGCATAACGCATAAAAATGGCACTCTGAGTTGGTGACTACTCACATTGTCCCATTGACTTTGGGACAATAGTTTTTCTATGTGAGTTTTTTTTTGCAAATTGTGGCAATCTCAATCGACACAGGAGTAAATTCACAATTGTCAGCAAACGCAGTCTGCCACTCATTTGACGATGTGGAATCAACAGTTTCATTTCTATCCAAAACCACAACACTCGTTCACACTAACAAAGTTTCTTCAATGATCATGATTTCAGAAACTGTAAATAGTCCAAATCAATTCTAGCCAGAGTTCATCCGAAACAAAAAAATCGAAAATAAAAATAACTTCATTCAGAAAACTAGTCCTAAATTCATCAATAATACCTCCAAAATGAGGTCAAAGAACACATAAACATAATAAACTTAGGGTTGAGCACTAGTCAATTCATATCAAAAAAAAAATTAATTTTCATCAAAATAACTAACAATTAAGAGTAACTCACCCAAAACCGGCGTGCCAATACCTCACCAGAAAGGCAGAAACCTCCTTATCTCTTCCATTATCAATACAATTAGACTCTCCTAAACTCAACAAAGTGACAGCACGGATCTGATCATTCTACGAATGATTTCGAAAATCAGAAGTGGAAGCACTAATCGCCATAGCAAGCTGCATATCAAAATCCTTGTTGTGCGATAGCGAAAGCGATGAACAGTAATGAAACAATAAGAAATTCAATGCAAACAATAAGAGAATGACACAAGAGATTTAACGTGGTTCACGTGGTAGCTATGTCCACGTGGTAGCTACATCCACGGGCATGAGATCAAATAATTTCACCATGATCCCAAAGAAAAAGAATTTACAAGATGAATTCCAATCACTCTCACAAATTATAATGACTCTATTGTGATCTCTCTTAATTTGTAAATCATAATAAAACCTAACCCTAAGAGGGGTATTTATATTAATACTCTCATAAAAGAGTCCATAGCTTAATTATCACAAAATAACCTGCCCACAAGAAGAAGTAACTGTCAATTACGTGGAAGAAAAAACTGCTCCATCTTTCCCGCTCACAAAGCCGACTCGGTTTCCACAAATGAAGACCAACTGCCAAGTCGGCGTAAGCTACTGAACAAAACATCATATTTCCAGAACCCACAGCCGACTCGGCTGTCACCCAATGTGCCTCGACGCCGAGTCGGCGATACTCGATAATAGCACGCCACGCCGAGTCGTCTTCTTCGTTGGCCACCACAACGCCGAGTCGGCGTTGCCTACTAGATTCCTTCGTGAACCCAGCCCTTGATTCATCTAAAACATCAAGACAAGACTCTAGTCGAGTCATCATCTTCAACAATCCTCTTGAGATGATAAATAATGTCCTTGACGAAGATGATACTGATTCTCGACTAAATCACCAACAGCAACAGAAGCTCCATGATCAGAGGAAACAGAAATGGATTGCGTCGCCATAGATGAAGAAGCTGTAGTTGCAGAGGACGAAGAAGACGTCGAAGGCTGAGATAGCGAGGACGAAGAAGAAGAAGGATTAGGTAGGGTTCATAGACGAAGAAGAAGAAGAAGAAGAAGGCTGATATGGCTCTTATGGAGCTTTTTGAGAATGTGCTTTATTTTTGCTGCTGCTGGTTCGAGAAAATTGTGGTCTGGGAGTCTGGGACTTTATATAGTGTGTGGAATGGAGAGATTTTCGCGTCTCGACTCAAGAGCATAAAGGAATTATGAAAGAGTGGGAATGTGTGAGGGGTAGGGATGCAGGCCAGGCGAGGCGGGGCGGGGCGAATAGGAGACCCGTTCCATTGGTTCCCGGTTTGATGGGTCATGGGGCGGGTACGGATATAAAATTCATATCCACCGCGGGGATGGGGATGGGTTTTAGGTGGTACCTGCCCTATCTCCGTCAAGCCCCGCCTCAAGATATGTACAAATTTTGGGATTTTGGATATTTGTTTGAGATTTTGGTTATGTGTTTGTTTGAGACTTTAGATATGTGTTTGTTTGAGACTTTGGATATGTAATTGTTTGAGACTTTGAATGTGTGTTTGTTTGAGACTTTGGAGTTTGGATATGTATTATGGGTTTTAAGGCTCAAATGATTGAATATAAACATGTGGCACAGATGGGTATTAAGCGGGGATTTGACGGGTGGTGGGGCGAGAAAAATAGGTATTAAACGGGGATGGATACCCAGATGGATGGTGGGGCGGGGATGGTTTTAGGTACAAACCCATCGGGGAGGGGATGGGGGAAAAAAATTATACCCGCCGTGGGGATGGGGACGGGGATGGGTATTGCATTAACAGATGGGAATGAGGATGGGAATTCCAATCCCCGCCCCGCCCCGTCCCGTTTACATCCCTAGTGAGGAATGAGTGATGAGAAGATTTTTGTTTGGCGACAGGGTTAAGAAAGGGTGTTATTAAACACCGCCATTCTTTTTATTTTATCATCACTCTTTCAATAAAATTACGAATTTGTCTCTGGACTTTAAAAAATCACGAATTTATCACTGGACTTAAAACTTGCTTAATAAATGTAAATCGCACTTAATAACACTATTATCACTTTAATCCCGAACATTTTTATCGCGACCCTATATATTAAATTTTCAGATGCGTCCTAAAAAAACGAAAATAAAATAATTATTAAATAATAATAATAACAATCACAATAATAATAATAATAATAATAATAATAATAATAATAATAATAATAATAATAATAACAAAAATAATATAAATAAAATTAATAATTATTATTTAAAAAGAAAAAAAAGAAAAAGGAACTCGCAGGAAAACCGTGAGCCAACCGCGGTTTTCCTACGAACTCCTTTTTTTAAAAAAAAAAATTAAAATAATACGATTCAAAAAAAAATTACCTCGATTAATTATTTGCGGATTGAATTTCTTAGTTTTTGCTCCAAAAATTTTATGTTATAATTTTGTTTTTTGAGTGTGATAAAGGAGTTATTTAGTGTGATGCGAGTATATATAAGAAATTTTAAGTCCAGTGAAAAATTCGTAATTTTTTAAAGTCAAGGGGCAAATTCATAATTTCATTGGGGATGACGATAAAATGAAAAGGGTGGCGATGTTTAAGGATTGGGTTAAGAAAACCAACTTACAAGCATAGCTTTGGTTTTTGGTATTTTTTTAGTTAATTTTTTTCATTTGAGTTGGGCCAGAGAATCTCTACGGGAAGGAGAGTAGTAATCATTCTCATAGTTGATGAGAATTAAATTTTTATCACGTATGTAACAAAAAAAAATTTTTTAACTGTTTGACTAACATAGAAAATTAGTTATAAATTGACAGTTAACATTGAATGAAATGCTCTACAAGGATAACAAAACAATGTTATTGCCTTATTGGAAGTTATTACAAATAGAGATAATTTGAAGAAATATTTAGACTTTATGGTTTTGTAATATTAAAGAGATATTTAAATAATTTTTATTTATCTTTTATTTTGGGTATTTGTTTTGGTGTTTTTTAGAGGGGTGTAATTCCAAAAAAGTAGTCCCCTACATATACTTGATTTCGGAACATCTTTTGATTTTATCATTTTTTTAGGCTATTGATGTTTGATCATGAAACATGTTAATGTTTTTATTTCTTATGAAAATAATTATCAAGTTCAAATTAATCCCAAATTATAATGCTTATCATTATTACTTGAATTAAAAAGTCAAAAAAGCAAACTAATTTTATTATTCTTTTCCATCATCTAATTTATTTCAAAATAAGTATATAATTAATATAAATAATCAATAATATAAGAGTATTATGAAACAATAATTTCTACATTTTTATATATATATTGCCATTTCTAAATTCATTGAACTTTAACCCATGTGCCAGAACTTGGTATACCAGCATGAACAACAAATAACAAATAATACCCGGGAGGTGCAATATTTGCCGTTGATGGTCCTAAAATTCCTACATTATACATTCCTGATGAAACTTCAGAAATCCTCAGCAACCTTAAGATCACCATCCTTTGATTCATAGCTAATGAATGTGTCGTAAACGAGGGTGCGATAATATGTACATACACAACATCATCGGCGTGATATTGTTGCACATCGAATGTGACCGAAAATGGTTGTTCATAACCTAGAATTTGGTCACTATATATAATGTTAGGCTTTGAGGGTGCATACTGAGTCGATAAATAAGGTGGTGAATACGCTTCTAAACTTAAATCGGTAGGATAATCCACATTAGTAAAATTGTAGTAGATATGTGGGTTACTTCCCCCTACTAAAACTCGTCCATCCGGTAGTAGAACAACCGAGGAATGGTACAATCTAGGCCTCGGTGATGGACTCATAATGTAAAATCTCTTATACATGTCTTCAAATGGTTTATAGATCACTGGAGTCGTGACAGGATTAGCAGCATTTTCCCATCCTGCAGTGCCAAGTTCCGCACCATTTATAATAAGTATATCACCACTTGGGAGTATCAACATATCCCCCATAACTCGTGCTTGTGGCATATCCTCCATTAACCAGCTCGGGTTTTCCTCATCGACTTTTAAACGTGCACAATTATGACTAGCATGTATAAATGACCTATTTACAATTGCTTGGGTAAATGCACCTTGTTGGGACCCACCACATATCATAATCTCCGCCTTAACAGGCTTATTTTCATCGATAGGTAATATTATTGAAGAGCCGGAGCTAGGATAATTGCGAGGAACACCATCCGTAATGGGTGGGAACTCTCGAACAACATTGTTTTGTGTATAGTCTAATAATATAGCGCGAGTATTGGCAAATATAAACAAATTACCGTCAGGAAGTAGGTGCACAAAAGGGTACAAGTTATTTTCCTCGTAATCTCGAGTTTCGACTAGAAAATTAAGCCAAAATGTTGTCGATGTAGAAGTACCGGAATGATCATCGGAATCGATTTTGGGGACAAACTCGTAATTAAAAACTCGTCTTCCACCAACTATAATGATACGACCATCGGGTAGTATTTGATTAGTTGCATACCATCTACGTTCTAATAAATAACGTGGAAGCTCAATCCAATCACAATCCTTGTCGTCGTTACACGGTGTAAATGTACGTAGGACGCGATCACCGTCGTTATATCCACCTGTTTGGACTAGCGTACCATCGGGTAGAACAGCACCTGTACGTGTAGAGTAAAATTATTATAAAATATTAGAGGTGTTTATTCGGATTATTAGGTCAATTTCGAGTTAGGTGTTTCGAGTTGATTTAAAATTGAGGTTGTATTTACATTGATTTTTGTATAATTTTAAATTCATTTTGAAGCCGAATTAAATCAGGTTAAGTTAAAAAGTCGGGTAAATATCAGATCGTTGGGTCTGTTTTGAACACCTATATATTGTAATTGGTTTAGAAAAGTTGTTAGAACAACTTTTAAAATATTATTAGGTTAAATTTTTGATTAAGTTGGTTTATTGACCTCAGCATATCAAAAGTTAATATGATAAAAATATCACTAGTCGAATCTCATTCACCTCTCATTTTAACTTAAGTATTAACTAATCGTCAAATATGATCAAGGACATGTATGCATCCACATATCTAGCCCAAATAAAGGCCTATCGTGCGTTTGATGGGGTGAGACGTGACAAACTAGTATCATATTCTAGAATTTCAACCATCAGATTAAGCTTTGAACGTGACAAAGGTCACCAGAACAAAGCTTATAAATCAAAACTTTATATCATTATGGAATATTAAATAGCATGTATAGGGATGGCAATTCAGTCCGAATACGATCCTAGTCCGACTCGATCCGAAGAAAATAATCCGATTCTAGTCCGAGGAAAAGGTTATCCGACTCCAACTCCAACTTCAACTTCACGATTCGAATCCGAGTTAGAGACGGACCGGAGTTGGACCTTATTAAAAATCCGACACTCCGACCCCGAAGAAAATTTGACTAGAATTTGACTTTTAACCCAATATTTTATTTCATTTAAAACTCTAGACGTAACTAATTCAAGCTCTCTCTCATACTAATTGTAATTTTCGATTTTGAAAAACTACTTGGTATTTTTATTTAGATCAATCAATCAAAATACGACAAATCAGATCAAGAGAAATAAAATACGTCAAATCAAAATGCGAGAAAATTTTGTTAAATTGTAGTATTAGGAATATTTCTCATGCTAAACTTGAATTCAAAGTACATATTTTTTTGTTAAATTGTATTTGAAAAATATATTTTGTTAACTTCGTATGCTTTAAATCATTAGTACAATATCACAACAATAAAGTTTGATAATAATCCGGCTCAGTATCCGACTCTGTTGGAGGTCCGAGAGTCCGAGTCGGGGCAAACTTGGAGTATACATAATCCGACTCCGAGTGGAGGTGGACTGAAAAAAAAGTTCGACTAAAATCTGGAGCAAAGTCGGAGTATGTATAAGCCGAGCCGAGTCCGACCCATTGCCATTCCTAAGCTGCATGTATGAGGAGGGCAAGTCATTTTCATGCACATTTAATTCTAGCTTAAAGGATCTCATGTGAGGGGCATGATATATTAGGCAACTTATCCTAAAGCTTTAACCATTACCTGATGAACACCATGTGTCTGTATTGACCATCAAGGGGCGGACTGAGTTAGAACCGATGTCATATAACACCGAATGAGCGGTGCAATCGGTTTGGAGGACGGTGTCGGAGGGGTCGTGGCGACATCGACCACCGGGTAAGGAGAGGTTAGACTGGCCAAAATCAGTTCTATCAAACATAATGACCTTATTGTTATGTAGAAGTTGCATGTGCATGGCTGAAATACCAATGTTTTCTTGTAAGATTCGCCATTCGTCTAGACATTTTGTTGGAGAAAAAGATGTAAAAAGTAAGGAAACAAGAAGGAAGAGAGTGGGCATGATTATGGTTTGGTTATTACACATTGACAAGTAATCAAGTGTTTGGAAGTCTATTGTTGAAAATTTTGGTAGGAGGAAGTTGGAGATTTTAGTAGAAATAAATAAGTTAATTAGATGGAATGAACAAGTTGTGATTCATATATAAATATAAACATCTTATAATTTGTTAACATAAATTGTCAAATGAAACGATTTTTCTTTTGTTAACAATAATTCATATTCATAAGGAGGATGCGGTCAAATAGTCCTTTTGTCCCAATAAATATAAATAATTTTTGTTAATATTAATTTTTAGATGAGACAGTATCATAGTAAGACTATTTTTATTGGGCTAATTTAATATACATTTTCAGTCTTAAATTGATCACTTATAATTTTTAAGTAACTAATTATAATCTCAAAGTGATCACTTATAAAGTATTATATTAATTACTTACAATCTAAAAATAGTCGATTAGATAAATAGGCTGATTGTATGAATCTGTTTTACGATGAAAGGGTCTGATACAATACCAGGTATATTGTAATTTCAAAAGGGTGTAATAGGAATATCCTTGGATTAGGCTGGATAGAAGGATAGAAAAAAAGATTATTGCACCAAATTAAAAGAATATGGTACCATAAAACCTGCTTGTTTGCGGAATTAATTAGCTAAGAAGTCTCATTTTATTTTATACAAGATAAAATCAAGAAATAACATCCTGATTTTACCGAATCATATTTATGTTATATATATTGCCTTTCTATTTTTTTTTAAGTTTAAACATTGTATAAAATTATATTAAGAACAAAGTTTTAGACTAATTTTTCATTTCTTTGTTCCCATTATAGATGTTTAAAACAGATTCGACGACCAGATATTTACCCTTGTAATCGAATCTGATATGACCCGATATCAAAATTAATTTAAAATTATATAAAAATCAATTTGGACGCAACCCCCGAAAATCATCAATCACCAACCAAACTTAGATTCCCATTTCCTCTATATAATTAGTCTAATCATCAATAATTGTTAAGTGTAGCAAAATATTTGATAAATTTTTTTGAAATGAAATATCTTTGATATTGAATGAAAGAATATAAGCCAAATGTAAAAGCATAATATAGCTTAGAAAATCACTACAATTGCGCCCTACCTATGGGCTACTCTTTCCTTGTCATGGAATTATCTAAATATAAAAATTAATTAAATTCAATTTACTGAAACAATGAAAATTAAAAAAAAAACATAAAAAATTGAAATAAGACTTAATTTTCAAAAGAAAACAAAAGATTATTCTATATTGCTTTGCATTACAATAAACATAAGCATTGAGTTATATTAAAAAAAATATTTTCTTATTCAAAATGAGTCAGAAGCAACCACCAAGACCTTTAGAAGATCAAGAAGAATTTTTCAAATATGGAGAGGTTTTCTCAACCATTAAGCAAAAACTAGTTCGAGAGGTATTTTGTTTTTCCTTATATATTATCACAAAACTGTTGTTTCGATGATATTTGGCGTTTAGGGGGAATAATATGAAGTAGCATCTCTGCTAATACAATAACAACAATGCTAAAGTTTTTAAAATTAAGGGGTAACTGTATAAATTAAATTAAAATTCAGTCTTAACAATTTTTCCTTATTAAACGAAAGATTATGAACATATCCCAACCTTTTTAATTATATCAAATTTCATTTTATTATATATCCCCAATTGATTATTTTTAAGATTAAGTTGGACTCAAATGATTAAACTATATAGATCCCTCAACATAAAGAAAATATGATCAATGGTTAATAAATAAAAGAATCAATATATTCTTGAAATGTGAAGATGGGAAAATCAAACTTTTTTTCTTTTGTGGAGAGGTGGTGAATCCATTCAATAGCATAGGATGGAATAGTTGATTGTTATTAAACTCAACACCATTAAGCGAAATAAATGGATTTTCAATAAGGGAGATAGTCTCAATTATTTGGAATTAAAATCCTCTTTATTACCTGAAAAAAAATAAAATAGAGAGTATATTACCTATAATATACTATTTGAAATTGCTTAATAAAAAAAAAGTTTATATATACATAAATAGTTTAGAAATTTTATTTTTTATTCTAAAATAAGCGCTAAAAACATCTTAAATTAGAGAATCAAATGTTATTATACCCTTCCCTTTCGTATTCTTGTATGATACGGTCTCACCGTGAGACGCTCTTTATATATACATAAATAGTTTAACTAATACAATTATTAGCATATCAACTCATTGTATTAAGTTGGACTTATCGAGAGACAGTCTCTCACAAGAGTAGCTCACATATTATTTTTACATTCATTACATGAATAACAGGCTGAATCTAGTGGTGAAAATAGAGAGAGATCAAGAGAAGAAGCAGGCACAAAATCAAGAAAGAAAGAAGAAAGAGCAGTAACAATAGTGGAGGCACTCCTAGCAACAGTAGTGACAGCAGGAGACAAATCAGTTGATAGAAGTGATGCTGCTGCAATTCAAGCTGCTGAAGTTCGAGCCACTGGTCAGACCAACATTATGCCTGGTGGACTTGCTGCTACTGCTCAATCTGCTGCCCAAATTAATGCTAAACCCACCACCACTAAGAAGACTACTCTTGCTGATGTTCTCTCTGTAATGTTTCTAACACTTTATATTGCTCCTTTAGTTGTCGTTATTAAAGGGTGGAAAACGTATACGGTGTTTACCACTTGTTAGTTGTTACTCACATCTGTCTCATATGATTTGCACTCAATCTTTATATAGGATTAGTTTAAACGGATGGTTGAAGCTCCAAAATATATTATATATACTCTAACATATCCTCTTATATGAGAGCCTTTTGGGCTAGAATT
This sequence comes from Amaranthus tricolor, assembly GCF_026212465.1. Taxonomy (NCBI): domain Eukaryota; kingdom Viridiplantae; phylum Streptophyta; class Magnoliopsida; order Caryophyllales; family Amaranthaceae; genus Amaranthus; species Amaranthus tricolor. Next base: position 4,063,839 of record NC_080058.1, read on the forward strand.
GTGAATGCAACATAGGCACTCCTCACACCCGGCATTGAATATTTCACTTTAAATGAGAGGTGGTTGAAATTCAAACACGTGACCTCTTGTCACGTTGGCTTCTGATCCTATGTCAATGAACTAATGGTTGAGGCTCTAGGATATGCTATATATTCTAACAAAGTTTGTCAAGGAAGTTGTCAAATGCTTATTATTCTACTTTAAATGAGGGGTGGTTGAGATTCGAACTCGTGACCTCCTGTCACGTAGACTTCTAATATCATATCAATGAACCAACTCAACCAAAAGTTCAAACTGATAGTTGAGGCCCTAAGGATATATTATATACTCTAATAGAAGTAATTCAACCGAAAACCTAAGCTTATAGTTGAAGCACCATGATATGTCATACACTCCATCACGTAATCATAGTAATAGACATCGCAACTTTGCATCATAAGAATAGACATTAAAGCAACGTTTTGACTGCTACCATTTAATACCAACAATCAGAAAAGTCAATATACACTTATTGACATTGGTTCACTGTGACAGAATGCTGCAGCAAAATTACCAAAAGATAGGGCAGTGACACGACAAGATGCAGAAGGTGTGGTGGGTGCTGAATTCAGGAACAACCCTAACATAACAACGTTCCCTGGTGGTGTTGCCACGTCTATGGTGGCTGCTGCTAGGATTAATAAGAGTCTTGAACAGACAACAGAATGATTAACTCACATCCATCATTTACATGCATTTAGGAAAATAGTTTTATACTTCTATAACATATTATTTCCTTTGTAATTTCCATTATAATATATGTTTACATATTCACACATCTTTTAGAGCTTTTCTTCTTTATTATTTTTCATCATTGTAAGATTTAGATTAATTGTTCTTTATTTCGTTGAGGGCAGAGATTTATAGTTCTTTGGTTATGAATTATAATTGACTAAATTAAAATGCATCATTAAATTATGTGCACTTTTTATTTATATAAATTGCACATTATATTCTACTGAAGACTAGTGCCATTGCACATGAAATTAGCTACTGAGGATTAGTGTCATTATCACTAATAAAGATAAGATTCCGTAAATCAGAAATTTCAAATTCCATGATAAGTAAGAGCCACTTAACGACATTGAGATAATGTAATGCAATGTATTGTAGGTTTTAGATTAAAAACATGAAAAGTGTTTCTTGAACTTGTAAAGATACCAAAGGTCCTCGAATGGAAAGAGACTTAGAAATAGAGAACTACTAGTATGTCACATATATACTATTGAATGTACAATCTCTACTAATTTATATACTATTGCATGTATAATCTTAAGAGAAGACAATCCAAAATTAGTTGTTATACAAATCTATCTATAAATCAATAAATAATAATCTTTATAATAATGTCATATAATTACTAATTTAAATAAATTTAAAATTATTCATATTGAATAGTTTAATAAAATTAAAAACAAATAATACACGGATTTATACATTTCAAACAATAGAAATTAATTAAATATTAATTTCGTAACTTTCACAAGTGTTATTTTAGAAAGAAATTAACATCAAGATGTGATCTACAAATGTTTACAAAGACATACAAAAAGCATATTACATAATAGAAATGGTGTCATTATCTACAATTGTTTCATAAGTCAAAGCTTCCACCTCGCGTCTTTCCAATTCAAATAATTCAGTTGATAAATAACGCTCTCCAAAACTAGGGAGAACAACCTGCAAGTGCAAAGCATATATGAATTTTGTTACCCACACACATATTTAGAAGATAATATATATCCATGTGAGATTTTGTTAGATTCGTCTTAATGTATATTTTTTTATTATGTATTTTTTATAATTTTTATTATGTCTATTTAGAGATATTGAGATTTAAAATTTGCTTTGAAAATTATTCAAAAAGTAAACGGGAAGAACAAAAAAAACGGAGGGAGTAGTATATAATTTCCTATTTTCTTTACGGGTCGATATAATTTTTAAAAAATTGTATTATTGGGGTGAAGAGTTTTGCATTGTTGTTTCTTTTCATCCAACTCCTCATTTACAATCAAATCAACAAATCACCTAATCCATACTATTTTTTGCATACATCAGAATTTGAGTTCAATATCCAACTAAGATAAACAATATGTTTTTTCGACATCGTCCCCCTTGCAGACTACTGATCTCCAACAATAATATTTTATTATCCAAATATCGTTCAGTGGCTTCCACCTAGAGTGAAGTTTAAAGGGTTGAATATACATAATTTTACCTTTATTACTGATCTCCAAAGAGAGGAAGCACTTCAATAACAAAGGACAATGACTATGGTCTAACTCTAAGCATACAACAAAAATAGAGATAAAGAAGACAAAAACAAGTATTCTTCAATTTCTGGTGTCATTGAGAGTATTTCAGAGCTTGTGCAAAAGACTTAATCTTCAAGGAAAGGGAAGAATCAAACCCATGTTCTTTCTAGGTTAGAAATACCTGATCCAACTGAGACAAGACTCAATTCTTTTTCCAAAGTATTAAAGCTAGAGTATAGAAAAATAGCGTTAATTTGTTGATTATTGATGAAAACTCTACTTCTGATCCGGGAGATATAAGTGGCTCGGTCCATGACATTAGCGATCAGAAAAGTTATCTCTAAGAGAAGTGGTATTATGAATATAGGTAACTATGTCAATTTATTCTCAAAAATCTATCCAACAGAGAAGCAAAGCAATGCACTTAGGTGATAAACATTTCAAGGTCTTTTAAATGAACTATAAACCGGGTGCAGAGTACGAAAGATGATACGATAATGCCATCTTCAACGAAACAGACTCTACGAGATGAGCTAAGTTGTCATTCTAACCAGATGAAAACCACATTTTCGATTTCATTAACGAAAATGGGAATACAATCGACAATGTGATTATGTTGGAATAACAAAGCACAACAAATATTTTTTATATCAAATAAAAGGTGTTTTACTTACAACAATCAATTTTCCAGAAAATTCAGGCTTTTTTGCTAATTTAACAGCAGCAGCGACAGCAGCTCCAGATGATATCCCAACCTAGCAGATTTCCCGAGTTCACATATGAATATATGACATACCAAATAACCAAGAGTAACACAGGAAAGATCGGAAAGGAAGTGATCTTACTAGCAAACCTTCTTTCAATGCAAGAAGCTTCGCAGTTGCCATGGCTTCTTCACCTGATATCTAAAACATCAACGAGAAGTATAACGCAACTATAAGCTATCCACTCCTCTTATTCTAACGTTTCATGGTCAAACATCTAGAATTGAAAGACAAAGCTCAAACTCTTTCAATTACTTAAAAGCACTGTTGGGTTTGACTGAAACTGAACTTTCAATGCCGAACTAGCTAAACTTTTTGGTGTTGAACTTAAAAGCACTGTTCGGTTTCATGGTACCAACAATTAATTAACCATCATTGACATCATAAGCAAACATTCTAGTTACCTACATAAATGGGAGCTATAGTGCAAAATCAAGGCCGCATCACATCAACCGCATGGTAAAGGTTTTTCCAAAGGTAAAAAACTGTGTTTTGGGTCATTTGGAAGGACTTCTCACGCTTTCGGTTGATATTAGGTGTTATGATAACCATATCACTCTCGTTACCGCGATCGCGACTGTTATGAAAATATGAAAATTTTACTCTTTTTGAAAAAGAATAAGTGAAACATATGCTTGCTGTTTCTCACTTAATGTTTTCTCAAGAATAAGCTCAATTAAGAGAGAAAAAGAAAGGAAAAAAAAAGGGCAAGAAAAATGAATTATTTTCCAGAATTGATTTTGAGAGGAGGGAAAACACTGTTTTTAAGGTGCAGCTTATATCTGAAGTCTGAACAACTTCTGCTCCATATCATTCAGGAAATGAAGTACACATCATATGATCTACAGCACATTTTCCAGATGTTGGATTGGTAAAGGAAAAATGTTACAAGTCCCTACAGAATAAAGATAGAGAACAATGATCAGAACTAACCTTGATAACTTCCTCAACTATATCAAAGTCCAATAATGGAGGGACAATACCAGCACTAATTCCTTGGATTTTGTGCTTTCCTATTGCAAAATGAAACATCAAGGCAAGTCAGCATGTTGAAGCAAGTGCTAAAACTCTTAACAATGACGTAACTTTGAACATATAATTGAGCAATGCTTTGTCTTGTACTTGGGAAAAGGGTGGTGAGGATGTGTCGAGTTGTAGTGAATTGGTGTTCAGAGCAATCAATGAAGTGATCAATGTGAGGCGTATGAGGCTTCACTAAGGGGTGGAACCATGCCTGGAACGAGGCAAGGCATGGAAGAGGATTGCTCGAACAAGGTAACACGAAAGCAACAAACAGAAAGGCACTATAGGAGGGTGTTCGTTCGAGCTCAATACTCGCTCGGTCGAGAACATATGCTGGAGCAGTAGCTCTCTGATCTGCTGGCTCATTCGAGCACTAAGGTGGCTCGTTTGAGCAGTTATGCTTTGGATTCCAAACGGTCAGTTTTAATACGTTTTGGGCATTGAAAGGGTGAATTACTTTTTGTTTATTGCTATGTTTATTGTATGGAGTTAATGTGTATTGATAGTGAGTTAGGAGGGTGTTCTAGAATGATGTACTCTTTCTATATAAAGGGGACACATCATTCATAGAAACAACACCACAACACACAACATTGTAGAGAGGGCTAGTACACAAGTGAGAGCTAGGGTATTTACCAAAAGAGTTTCTTACTTTTGTTTTAGCATTTGTGATCTTGAGAGGTTGTTTTCAAGATAGTGGGGATTATTTATACATTATATTGTTAAAATCAATTATAGATAAAACCATTGTTGAAGAGGAGGTATCCAAGATAGCTCATATATCATTGTGTCCTTGTCTCCTGCCATTGTTTTTGTTTGTTTCTCATCTTGTTTTTCATTTGTAAACCTCAAATAAGCTTTCATTTCACAGCAAAGTAGCGAAATTGCACAAGCAAACTGAATGAATAGAATACAACGCAGGTTGTAGAAGATTTTGGATGTTAATCTACTGATACTGTGTAGTCATCAAGAATACTAGAGCCACAATCCAAGACACCCCAGATGCAACTGAAATCATCGACATATGTACACAATGTAGATTACTGACTCACCAGGTTTTTCTCCATTTAAGATGGCACTTTCAGCTGGCTCTACTCCATACACCTATTAGTAAACAAAGTAATTAATACAGTTAACAGACGGGTACTAGCTTTTGTTTAAAGTATTAGAAAAAAAGAGGTGGGAAGGAACTAGGAACTAGGAAGTATTCCTATTTTTGAACACTAAATAACAAACCAATGACATTTTCCTTGAAAATAAGCTTTCATTATAGATCAATTTGAGAACAAAATTGACTTTCATATTTCTAGTATACAACAAAATTCCACTACCCCAATATCATCAATTGATCAATAGAAAAAAATTGATCATCTCTTATGGCATAAGTACACAACTGCAAAAGTATGGTGATCGGTAACTGCAAAAGTCTGTAACTTGGCACACATGAATTATCCTTCTGTGTTTCTGTTAATAGCTAGACCCTCTTGTTTGAAAAGTTTGAATATGAAGGTTAACTTGCATGAAAAAAGCTTATCCTTCCAAGTTCCAATAACTACACCATAACCAGAAATGCAATTGCAAGCACAAAAACTATAGTCTGAACCAGCATTTAGAGTTAAAGCTTAGAAGAAGCAGATGGCCCAAAAGGCATACGAACCTTAATATTAGAATTCTTCTCTTTAAGAAATTTCCCTGTCCCAGTAATGGTACCAGCAGTCCCAATGCCAGAGACAAAGGCATCCACTTGGCCTTCCGTGGCTCGCCAAATCTCCGGCCCTGTTGCCTCATAATGAATCTGCAAGCAACAGAATAGTAGCTATATAAAAAAATCACTCCACCAGTCCACCTTTGTGCTGAACCTTTTGAGTTCAAAAATAAGCACACCTTTGGATTCGCAGGATTTTCAAATTGATTGATCCAATAACCGCCTGGTGTTTTTTCCAGTAACTCTTTAGCTTTTTTGTAGGCGTCAGGATAGCTGACTGTCGGGCCCATGAGGTGCAATTCCACTCCCAAGGCTAGAAGAATCATTCGTCGCTCAAGACTCACAGACGAAGGCATAAAAATGATAAGCTTATAGCCCTTAGCAGCAGCAATAAACGCCAATCCAATACCAGTATTACCAATTGTCACTTCTATGAGAATTGTCTTTAGACATCCAAAAAACATAATTGAGCTTAGCAACAGTATTATGTACTCCTTGTTTAAGCTACATCCATAGAATATGCTTGTCTCTTTTTCCATAGGAGAACATATACTAAAAGATACTGCAGAAAGGGATCAAAGAATAAATAAAAAAGGAATTTTTGAGAAGTGATGACCACCTTTTTGGGGGTAATCAGACCCTTTTCTTCAGCATCTTTGATCATACTAACTGCTATCCTGAATTCAAACCAAGTCAAATTATATTTCGTTTTCAATTCTTATTTTATTGAGAAAATAGATGAATTTTAAGTTGAGTTTAGATTAACAAGGTGATAAATGATAATAGACATTGCAGGCAAGGGAAACAACAGCACCTGTCTTTGACACTAGTATATGGTTCCATCATTTCAAGCTTGGCTGCAACGCGCGCTACGCAGCCCTCCACCACATGATTAAGATAAACCATAGGTGTTTTTCCCACCAGCTTCAAGTGGAAAACAGTAAAAAGAAAACATCTTTAAAGGAAAACTTTTACAATACCCAAATCAGCCTAATCCATTTTTGTTGTAATTTAGCCATACCATTCACGGCCAGTTTGGTGATCGGCACTAAATGGTAGGAATGGTAATGGAAAATTAGTGTAATGTTGATAGGAATATCTCGACAAGTTTAATGGTCATGTTTATTCTCCTTCAACAATTTCATTTCTTTCACAAAATTCATTCCAATGCATTGTCATTTCAAAATGTGGTACTTTTTTATGATCAAACTTTCACAAATCATTCTAATTTTCACCATTTAGTACCGATTACCTGACGGGCCGTCACTACTTGACTAACTTGTTTTCAAATATAGTAAGAATGGAGGCATCCTACCTCAGTCACATCATTTGCAATGCTGTACTCTCCCTCCATCTATTTGACTGCAAGAATTAAGAATGTAAATGGTTTCAGTTTCGCAAACTTAACAGAAAACCCATCAATTTATTTCTAAGAACGACGTCTACATCAGTCTACTAGCACCATGGTACTCAAAAAGATCACTTTCAGTGAAAACTTGACTAACTTTTACTAACCATTACTTGTACATCAGATCTCAAACTATAAATTGAACTATATCCTAGCATAAGAAAATATGCGAAAATTTGAAAGAAATAAAGCTTATTTGGGAAAAAAAATTCCCAAAATAAGTTTCGGGAAAACTTATTTTCCAAAATAAGCGTCGCCTAGTCCAATGCTAAGGTTTAGTTGTGTTCGCTGTTACTAACAGCGGGCCATTACTTAAGCTGAGTCAACAAAAGTCAAGCAAAAGAATCACCCATTGTTAGTAACAACGGGCCATATGCGAACAAAAGCTTAGATCAAGGTATATGAGAAAACAATCGACCGTTGTTACTAACAGCGGGCCATTAACATCCAAAGTCAACGATAATCAAACAAGTCAACAAAAGTCAACCCAATCGGCCCAGAGCAGGTAATTACTTGACTGACTTTTTTTGACTCAGTTTAAGTAATCGCATTTTAATAGTAACAACGAATACAACCAAACCTTAGCATTATACTAGGAGGTATTTATTTAGGGAAATAAGTTTTCCTAAAGCTTATTTTGGAAATTTCCAAAATGAGCTTATTTTCTTCAAATTTTCAAATTATGCAAGGTACCCACACCCATGGGCAATGACCTTATTAATAAGGAGCTTCAAAAATTAGTATAAATTAATTTACAGCCAATCTCCTGAGAGACCGTCTTTTTGTGAGACGTATTTAAAGTCCAACTCATCAAAGTTCGATTAAATTAAAAAATAATAATGTGCTCACCAAATTATAAATACTCTCTTAAAGATTAAATAGACAGTCTTTCACAACACTTTGTGAATAATTTATTTTCATTCTATTTTGGTTTATTTCTTGTTTGAGCAATCTTTCGTTAATACAGAGTTTCGGAAATAAAGATTTCGAAATGGGATTCGGTAAGAAGTTTCCGCCCCAAATTTTCAAAAAAATACATAATCAACAGGCCTCATTTGAAACAGGTCACTTTAGCAAAAGAGCTACAATACACAAGGCATTCATACCCTTCTAAAATTTTTTCATTTTGGTAGTTCAATTTTGACAAATAGGAGACATCAATCAGTCTCAGATAATAAATAAAGTTGCAGAATGAATATAGAAACTACTATCAAACACAAAACACCAATAATCCCATAAAAACAGAACGCAAATGCTGAGAATAAATCAAAGAGCTTAAAATATCAGAAAAACACCCATTACCCAGTTCTATTATCCAGATTTCAGAGAGTTGAAGCAGATCCGTGAAGCACAAGATGCAACTCATTTGCAGTTGAAATTAGAGGGAGTATAAGTAGAAGTACTTCATAATTTAAAATTCCAGCATTATTGATTTTCTGTAACTGCTGCAACCTGTAATGGCGTTCGGTAGTCATTAAAGAATTGATATCTGTGCGTTATCTAGTTGTCTACCAAATTGTTTATGCACAACTTGCCCATCAAGACTTAAGAGTAGGGATGGTCATGGGTCAAGAATCCTGTTGGATCCGTTCCGGATTCGCTTCTTTTTTAAGGGTCTGTGTCATAATTTTTTAGACTCATCGGATCTGAGTCAGATCTAGATCCAAAAAATATTTGACGGGTCCGGGTCCAAATCCTAAGGTGAAGACCCGAACCCGGACCCTAAACTTTAAAATTTTGTATTATGAATTTCTGATTTCTAAATTCTAATATTAATTTTTTTTATTATTAATATATAATGCCTTGAATATTGATTGTCTAATTTGCCTTCTCATTAATCTCAATGCAGTAATTATTTTGTAATGTTATGGAATATATAAACTATGTATCTCATTTAGTCTTTTATATTTGATTTTTAATTATGTATTAAGACAAGTGTTTTAACGTTTAGTAATTATTTTGTATTTGAATTTTATGGACTCGAACAAGTGTTTGTAATACGATAATAAATTGCTTACAGAAATACAAAAAGACTCGCAAAAGGTTTAATTTTGACAAAACAAAGAGGCTTTGCATAAGACCCATTAAGGACCCTAGACCCGTCAGATCCGTAGGGTCTGGGTCTGGGTCTGAAAATTTTGGACCGTTAGGGTTCGGATCCGGGTCTGGATTCATAAAAAATAAAAGGGTCCGGGTCTGGGTCTGGCCAGACCCGCTCCAAACCCGCCCCATGACCAACCCTACTGAAGAGTCAAGACAAAAACATCTTGGGTGCAAAATTCATGACCCATTTCGTGAAACATCGAAAAAAATTAAGATTTTTTAATAACTTTAATCAAAAAAATAAGCTTCAGCAAAATTTTATTCCAAAATAAGCGTTTTTGGCCCCAAAGTTAGGCTCGGTGTGTAATCGTTGTTAATAACAGCGAGTATAAAGAAATGGTCAAAATTTTAGTCAAGCTATATGTCGCTGTTACTAACAGCGAAATAAGGTTTTGACTGGTCAATGGTCAAGTCGTTGTTAGTAACAGCGACTTTAGCTGAGGAAGAAATTCTCTTCCTTGTTCCCGACAGTCTAAAATTCCTTCGAGCTCTGGACAATCTTGTATTATGCAGATCTTCAAGCCATTAAAGCATTCAATCCCAAATTGAGATAGATAGCAGATGCTGAGATGGTGGTCTAAGTAAAAAGAAGTAGCTCGTGTTTACCTCTACCAAAGAAAGAGGTATGCTTTCCCCATTAATGAATCTCAAACATCGCACACTTTCGTTATGGAAGAGTGATTCATGGATCCGTAACGAATCTCTAAGTTTAAGGCTCGAAAATATTCCATCTGTTACTAACAGCGACTTGAGCGTTGACCAGTCAAAGCCTCATTTCGCCGTTAGTAACAGCGACATATAGCTTGACTAAAATTTTAACCATTTTCTTATACTCGCTGTTAGCAACATCGATTACATACCGAGCCTAGCTTTGGGGCCAAAGACACTTATTTTGAAAATAAAGTTTTGCCGAAGCTTATTTTTTGATTAAAATTATTAAAAAAATTTATTTTTTTCAAATTTTCCCATTTTGTACGGTATAATTGTTATAAATTGGCTCTAATGATTATTTATTTCTAATTCAATTTAGTAAAACATGTAAAATAAAAGAACACAAAAAAATTGCAACAAGACTTAGTTTTCAAAAGAAAACATAAGATAATTCTATATTGCTTTTTATTACAATAAACATAAGCATTGGTTATATTAAAAAAAAATTGTTTTCTTATTCAAAATGAGTCAAAAACAACAATTATTAAGACCTTTAGAAGATCAAGAAGAGTTATTCAAATACGAAGAGGTTTTCTCAACCGTTAAGCAAAAACTAGTTCGAGACGTATTTTTGATTTTCCTTATATTTTCACAAAACTATAGTTTCAATGATATTTTTCCAAACCAAGTATATATATATATATATATATATATATATATATATATATATATATATATATATATATATATATATATATATATATATATATATATATATTGATATTGAATGTACAATCTCTACTAGTATGTATACTATTGGATGTACAATCTTAAGAGAAGTCAATCCAAAATTTGTTGTTGTACAAATCTATCAATAATAAATAAATAATAAATAAATAAATATAACTAAAATAAAAGTCGCAGACATAATCTTTTTAAAAAATGACTATAAGTGACTTTATCATGAAGCTTTTTCTCTCCAAAATATGATGATAATGTCATATATAATTACTAATGTAAATGGGTTTACTAATATCCATATTGAATGATTTTATAAAAATTAAAGACAAATAATACAAGAGTTTATTAAGCAAAATGTCCCATGAAAGCTGATGGTAAAATTTATACATATTTAAAAAGACATGCAAAAAGCATATTACATCATAGAAATGATGTCATTATCTAAAACCTTTTTATAAGTCAAAGCTTCCACCTCGCGTCTTTCCAATTCAAATAATTCAGTAGACAAATAACGCTCTCCAAAACTAGGGAGAACAACCTGCAAGTGCAAAGCATATATGAATTTTGTTACCTATTACTCCCTCCAATTCACTACTAATGTTTAATTTGCTTTATGCACTCCATTCAATACATTTATTCAATTATTAATATCTCTAATTATGCATAATTAAAAATTATAGAAAGTTGATATGAATAATCCTTGCATTGAAACGAATCAAATAAAATCCCACTTAACTATGTTTTAACTTATAGATTAATAATAAAATACAATTTATAAATAAGAGATAAATAGTGTCCAAAAAGCAAATGGAACGTTAGTGCTGAATTGGAGGGATTATAAAATATCTTGTTTTCTTGACGTGTCAATATAATTTAAAAAAGGTTTTTCACATATATAATTGTTTTGGTTGGGATGAACAGTTTTACATTGTTGTTTCCTTTCATCCCACTCCTCATTTACAATCAAATCAACAACTCATCCTAAGTCATACTATTTTTTGCATACATCAGAATGAGTCCAACACCCAACTAAGATAAACAATATGTTTTTTCGACATTGTACCACTTGCAGACTACTGATTTCCAACAACAACAATAATATTTCATTACCCAATCGTCCCACGTGAAGAAGGTTGCATTTGATTCTTGGTGGAAAGTTAAATGTGAGATCGACCCTTTTTTGAGGCAGAAGGCATTGGAATGGGCTAAGTTAGGTGATGGTTGCTCTAAATTGTTTTTTATAATGTATTTTTTTCAAAACTTTGAGTACAGGGTACGCAAAGAAAAGGGGATGGGCTAGTGAAGAGGGCAGTGAGCATCAAACCCAGGTTTCTTCTAGGAAAAGTGATACATGATCCAACTGAGACAAGAGCGAGCCGTTTCTCTTTTTCAAAGTATTAAAGCTAGAGTTTAAGAGAAATAGAGTTAATTTGTTGATGATTGATGAAAACTCTACTTCTGATCCTGGTGATATCAGTGGCTCAGAGGAATCATTCCTTGAATACCCCGATAAGTCCAAGACATTAGCGATGAGAAAAGTGATCTCAAGAGAAGTGGTACTATGAATGTAGATAACTGTCAATTTATCCAAAAAATCTATCCAACGGAGAAGCAATGCACTTATTTGATAAACACTTCAAGGTCTTTCAAATGAACTATAAACCGGGGGCAGAGTATGAAAGATGATAATGCCATCTTCAACGAAGCAACCTCTAGGAGATGAGCTAAGTTATCATTCTAACCGGATGATAACCACATTGTCAATTTAATAAACGAAAATGGGGTTATAATGGACGTGTTTATGTAGGACTAACAAAACACAAGTGGTACAGAAATTATTCCACCTAAACTGGGGAGTATTTTTTGAAGTAACAGATATTACCTATATCAAATCAAAGGTGTTTTACTTACAACAATCAGTTTTCCAGAAAATTCGGGCTTTTTAGCTAATTTAACAGCAGCAGCGACAGCAGCTCCAGATGATATCCCGACCTAGAAGATTTCCCGAGTGCACATATGAATATATGAAACACCAAATAACCAAGAGTAAGACAGGAAAGATCAGGAAAGAAAGTGATCTTACCAGCAAACCTTCTTTCAATGCAAGAAGCTTCGCAGTTGCAATGGCTTCTTCACTTGATATCTAAAACATCAGCAAGAAGTATTACGCAAACTATGACCTATCCACTCATCTCTGACTCTAACTTTTTATGGTCAAGCATCTGGAATTGAATGAAAAGCTCAAACCCATTGCATTACTCAAAACCACAGTTCTCTTTGACTGAAACTGAACTGTCAATGCTGAACTTGCTAAACTTATTGGTGTTGAACTTAACTTACAGTTAATGAAAGAGTGAGACATGAAACCAACAAGTACTGAACTGAAATTAATAGTGACAAATTGAATTGAACTGAAGTAATTACTAATAGTTAACTGAACTCGAGTACATTTAAGTTGAAGAAGGCAATAGCGTAATTTTATTAACTCATAGTATCACACATTATTAACCTCCATTGACATCATAAGCAAACATTCTAATTACCTACTTATATGGGAGCTATAGTGCAAAATCAAGGCCGCTTCACATCAACCGCATTGTAAATGTTTTCCCAAAGGTAAAAGAAATTGGGCCATTTGGAGAGACTTCTCATGCTTTCAGCTGATATTGGATTTAGATGTTATGATAATCACATCACTCTTGTTACCGCGATTGCGACCGTTATGATGGGATACTTTAAAAGTAGAACATGCATGATTTCCTCAATGAACATGAAGATTTCACTCTTTTTGAAATAGAATAAGTGAAACATATGTCAGCCGTTTCTCGCTTAATGTTCTCTCAAGAATAAGCACAATTAAGTACGAGAAAAGAAAAAGATGGGGCAAGAAAAAAATTTATTTTCCAGAATTGATTCTATGAGGAGGGAAACCAATGTTTATAAGGTGCAGATTATATCTGAAGTCTGAAGAGCTTCTGCTCTATATCTTTCACAAAATAAAGTACACATCATATGATTCTACAGCACATTTTCCAGATGTTGGATACTTGGATCTCAAGTGGCCGAGGTAAAATATTACAAGAAGACTACAGAATAAAGATGGAAAAAAAAAGATCAGATGCTAACCTTCATAACTTCCTCAATTATATCAAAGTCCAATAGTGGAGGGACAACACCAGCACCAATTCCTTGGATTTTGTGCTTCCCTGTAGCATATGAAACATCAAGGCCAGTCAGCATAAACTGAATGAATAAAATACAAAGCAGGTTGTAGAATAGTTTGGATGTTGATCTACTCATACTCTGTAGTCAACAAGAATACTAGAGCCACAATCCAAAAGACCCCCAGATGCAATTGAAATCATTGACAAAAGTACACCATGTAGATTACTGAATACTGACTCACCAGGTTTTTCTCCATTTAAGATTGCACTTTCAGTTGGCTCTACTCCATATACCTAATAGTAAACAAAGTAATTCACACAGTTAACACTTAACAGACGAGTACTAGCTTGTGTTTAAAGTATCAGGAAAGGGAAGGAACTAGGAACCAGGAAGTCTTCCTATATCTGAACATTGAATAACAAACCAATGACATTTTCCTTGAAAATAAGCTTTCATTATGAATCATTTTGAGAAAAAAATTGACTTTCATCTTTCGGGTATACAACATTCCAATATCCCAATGCCATTAATTGATCAATGGAAAAAAAAATGTCCTTTATTGTAACTTCAACGGTTCAACCACTTGAAAATTGAAGGTAATTTCAAACTTTTCAGAAAAAAGGTGACGTCAAGTATAGTTTAGATTTGCAAACAGCAGCTTAGTAAACAGATCATCGAATGTTCTATTTGATTTTTTTGGTTCTAGATGTAGTCTGCAACTCCGCACACATGAATTATCCTTCTGTGTTTCTGTTAATAGCTAGACCCTCTTGTTTGAAAATTTTGAAAAATAAGAAGGTTAACTCGCATGAAAAACTTAACCTTCCAAGTTCCTAGAACTTTACCATAACCAGAAATTCAATTGCAAGCACAAAAACTATAGTCTGAACCAGCATCTAGAGTTAAATATACTAGGTCAATACACACGGTCTAACTTAAACAACCTAATTCCCTAGGGGAAAGCTTAGAAGAAGCAGATGGCCCAAAAGGCATACGAACCTTAATGTTAGAATTCTTCTCTTTAAGAAATTTCCCTGTCCCAGTAATGGTACCAGCAGTCCCAATGCCAGCGACAAACGCATCCACTTGGCCTTCCGTGGCTCGCCAAATCTCTGGCCCTGTTGTCTCATAATGAATCTGCAAGCATAACAGAAAAGTAGCAATAAAAAGTCACTCCACCAGTCCACATTTGTGCTGAACCTTTTGGGTTCAAAAATAAGCATACCTTTGGATTCGCAGGATTTTCAAATTGATTAATCCAATAACCGCCTGGTGTTTTTTCCAGTAATTCCCTAGCTTTCTTGTAGAAGTCAGGAAAGGTGGATGTTGGGCCCATGAGGTGCAATTCCACTCCCAAGGCTAGAAGAATTGTTCGTCGCTCAAGACTCACATACGAAGGCATAACAATGATAAGCTTATAGCCCTTAGCAGCAGCAACAAACGCCAATCCAATACCAGTATTACCACTTGTCACTTCTATGAGAATTGTCTTTTGACATCCAAAAAATATAATTGAGCTTAGCAACAGTATTATATTGTACTCCTTGTTTAAGCAACATCCATAGAATATGTTTGTTTCCTTTTCCATAGGAGAACATATCCTAAAAGATACTGCAGAAAGAGATCAGAGACTAACACTATATTTGGATAATAACTTTAGAGAGAAAATAAAGGAAAGGAAGGGAGAGAGTGTGGAGGGAAAAGATGTGAAGAGAAATGAATGGGAAATCTTCTTGTTTGTTAAGGAGGGAAGGGAAGGGAAGGAAAAGGAAAAGAAGGGAGATAAGAGTTTTCCCTTTAAATCTTTTCAACTTTAGAAAGAATACCTTAACAAAAAACATTCATTAAATCCCTCCAAATCTCTTACCTCTCATTTTGTTATCCAAACAAGGGATCCCTCATCCTCCAAATCTTCCCCTTCCTTTCCCTCCATTTCCTTCCATCCAAACATATATTAATAAAAAAAAATATATGAAAAGTGATTACCACCTTTTTGGGGGAAATTAGACCCTTTTCTTCAGCATCTTTGATCATACTAACTGCTATCCTGAATTTAAATTAAATCAAATAATATTTTGTTTTCAATTCTAAGTTTATTCTTTAATTGAGGAAATAGATGATTTTAAGTTGACTTGTCTAGATAAACAAGGTGATAAATGATAAGACATTGCAGGCAAGGGAAATAACAGCACCTATCTTTGACACTAGAAAATGGTTCCATCATTTCAAGCTTGGCTGCAACGCGTGCTACACAGCCCTCTAACACATGATTAAGATAAACCATAGGTGTGTTTCCCACCAGCTGCAAGTTGAATACCGTAGAAAATAATCTTTAAAGGAAAACTATTACAATACCAAATCAGCCTAATCCATTTCTTTTGTAATTTATCCATAAGATTCACGGCTAGGTTTGGTAATTGGTACTAAACGGTAATGGAAAATTAGTGTAATTTTGGTAGGAATATTCTTGACAAGTTTAATGGTCATACTTATTCTCCTTCAATAATCTCATTTTCTTTACAAAGTTCATTCCAATACATTGTTATTTCAAAATGTGGTATCACGTTGTATTGAAAAGTTGTGAACAAAAAATACTTTTTATGATCAAACTTTCATTACCAATGGAATGACGTGATAAATATCATGAAAGCTTACGCTACAAATCATTCTCACTTCCACCATTTAGTACCGATTATCTGACAGGCCATCACTACTTGTTTTCAAATATAGTAAGAATGGAGGCATCCTACCTCAGTCACATCATTTGCAATGCTGCACTCTCCTTCCATCTATTTGACTGCAAGAATTAAGAATGTAAATGGATTCATTTTTGCAAATTTAACAGAAAACCCATCAATTTACTTCTAAGAATGGAGTCTACATCAGTCTACTGGCACAATGGTACTCAGCAAGATCACTCTCAGTGAAAACTTGACTAACGTTTACTAACCATTACTTGTGCATCAGATCTCAAACAATGGATTGAAATATATCCTAGCATAAGAAAATATGCAAGGCACCCCACCGCCCATGACCTTATTAATAAGGACCCTCAAATATTAGTATAAATTAGTTTATTTTTGTTCTATTTTAGTTTAATTACTTGTTTTGAGCAATCATACGTAAATCTAGGGTTTCAGAAATGAAGATTTCAAATGGGATTCAGTAAAAAGTTTTCGATTTCTGGTAACTATGGTTTTGAGGCCCCAAATTTTCACAGGCCTCATTTGAAACAGGTGACAATAGGAAAAGAACTACATAACACAAGGCATTCATATTTCATACCCTTTATAATTTTTCCCTTTTTGGTAGTTCAATTTTTACAAATACAGTTGCAGAATGAATAGAGAAACTACTATCAAACACAAAACACCAATAATCTCATAAAAACAGAACGCAGATGCTGATAATTAATCAAAGATAGCGGAAAATATCAGAAGAATACCATTACCCAGTTCTATTATGCAGATTTCAGAGAATTGAAGCAGATCCGTGAAGAACAAAATGCAATCCTTTTGCAGTTGAAATTATAGGGATTATAAGTACAAATATAATTTAGCTGCTGCAACCTGCAATGGCGGCTGGTAGTCATTAGAGTATTGATATTTGTGCGTTATCTAATTGTCAACCAAATTGTTTATGCACAAGTTGCCCATCACGACAAAAATATCTTGGGTGAAGAAATTATGATCCATTTCGTACATTTTTTTATGTTACCAGGCAAATCGGGCGGTGAACCCAGATAATACTCTTACATGATCGATCTACACGGCTACACCATTTTGTGTTTACTCCTGTACTCGGGGGTGTTTGGCACGCGGATAGGAATTGGAGATTTTAAAATGAGATTTTTAAGATTAAGATTTTTTAAATAAAAAAGTATTATTTTTTATTTGTCATGTTAGAAATTTAGAAGAAAAAGGTAAAATTAAAAATCTCAACTAAAATACCTATTTTCTCCTAAAACTTTTTTTTTGGGAACTTTTTCTTCTTATAGTCGACTAGTTTCATTCTCTAGTCTCATTTTCTTTAGACAAACTAAGATTTAGACTTTTTTTGAAATAAAGTTGAAAGTCTCATTTCCTTTCTCAAATCTCACATGTCAAACACTCCCTATAGTCTACGAGACTACAACTAGTACTCTACGTGTAAATAGGAATGGGTATGGGTCGGATTTATGTTTGATTTAGTTATACTCATATCCAGATCTTTTTTTAGTGGATTCAGAACTAGACCTAGATTCATAGGGTCTGAAACTTTTAGACCCAGATCCAGACCCTTAGGGTCTAGTGGGTTTAGGGTTTGGATCTGGATCTGGATCCAAAATAATATTTTGCTTTTTTCTCGAAATTTATTTTTTAAAAATATATTATACAATTTTTGTGCATTCATATAAAATTATTTAAACATTTTCAATTAACAAGGATCTTCTAATACTTTTATACTAATTGAGCGACCAAATATATAAAGCTTTGCAATATTCAAGTTCTTAAAACGAAATATTCATTAAACCTTTCTATTTTTAGAGTATAGATACTACGACCACAATACATTTCAAATTGTATGAACCGACCAAGTTCTAAATCACATAATGTTCCAAAATATAACAAAGTTCTAAACCAATCAATTAAATACACATTATTGATAATACTATAATTTTGAAAAAAAATATGTAAATGGGTCCACGGATCGGATCTGGATCTCAAATGTGTGGAACTCAGACCCTAAGGTCATGGACCCAGATCCGATTCGAATCCATAAGGTCTAAAAATAGGTTGATCTAGATTCCAAATCCTTATATTAAGGTCTAGTCGAGTCTTGTCTAAACCCTTAGGGTTCAGGACCTATGCTCATCCCTACATGCAAGTACATATTTTTGTGTAAACCAACAAAAAAAATTTAAATTCTAAATGAAACAATCTTACGGTAACATCATCTTTATATTAGGTTAATTTAATACATATTTACAGTCGTAAGAAATTATTTACAACTGTAAAATTATCACTTATAATCTTGAAATAACTAATTATAATCTTGAAATGATCGTCTATTTTTATATATTTTATTACTTTATTTAATTCATTATACTCAATTTCTTAGTCATCGTGTTAAAAACAAATTGGCGCAACAGACAAATACTTGTGAATAAGGAAGAGAAATATATACTGAGAATTACAAAAACGTGAATCAAGGCAAAAAACGAGAATGTATGGAAATAGCTAAAAAGAAAATATATGGTAAAACTTGTTGAATATGGGGGAGTACTAGACGGGATAAAGGGGTTTTTTGTCGTGAAGTAAAAAATGAGATATTACTGTTGAATTGAAGGGAGTATTATTTAATTGAATTTTTATTGGTTGTTGTTAAAAAGTGAAAAAAAAATATTTACTACCACTTACGTTCTAAGTTGCACTAAAACGGCCACGGACACGACACGGGTACGGGAAAAAGTTAACTTAAAAATGGGGGGCACGGGGACACGAAAATGGTAATATAATAAATATAATTTTACAATCTTTCATTTGATATATGTAAATAAACACTTTAAAAACATAAAATGCAAATAAGTACCAAATAAACAACAAGAGTATTTAAAAATAGTCATACAAAAACCAAATCAAAGAAAACCAAATAAATAGGTAAATTGAAGTTTGATCATCACACATCATCCATATTTTAAATTGATAATCCATTAATTATAAAATATATTTTGTAAATAATCTCACGTAATATATATGAATACATAAAGATGAAACCCTAAAACTAGATGTTATCTTTATGATTTGCTTCTAAACCCAAGCATGGATCCATATAAGACTATAAACTTAGAGGTCCATAATTATAAATTAACGTATAGGTTGGTAAACTTTCGTTTCGCTATGTAATAAGAGTTTGATTCTCCCCATTAAAAGAATAATTAATTTCTCTTCCCTGTCAGTAAGTATACAATAGGATATATATTTCTGAATAAAAAAAAATAGACACTTGCATCTCTAAAAGACAATCAACTAGAATTAGGATCATAGACTTAATTATGATTATCGGTTGTAAACTGCTCCCTTGATCTGATCGCTTTGAGCTTTTAACTTTTTGAGTCATATAATGCAAACTCAAAAAAATGGAGAAAATTAGTTAATAATTTTAAACATATTGTGTATTGTATGGGCATTGAAATGGCAAGGTTGATGAAACAAAGTCTTTTTGAACTTTTTTTCTCTCTTCTCTTTTTAAAAAAACCTTAATATCTAAAGTTGATTTTGGGTTATTATCAACCTTTTGGTTGATGGTAAGACCCTAATTTTTCTGTTTTAAGCTTTTTCAATATGATTAGAATAAATATTTATCCTCTCCGTACAAGAGAGTTGTTTTATCCATCCATTGGGTTAATTCTACCCATATATATATTGGGTTTTGCTCTCTCTCCTCGTGAGTCGTGAGAGTTTGAGGTTATGAATTTTGATCTCTAGTTGATTTGTTGGTAGAGATTAATCTAATAATGCAACAGAGCCCAAAATTGCAATTGTCATCAACTACATCAAATTCAATTCTATCAAGAGTCTACTACAAATCGAAAGACCCCCTTTGTAGAAGGTTATGTCAAACAGCGATATGGAAGAGGATATTCAGTATCGTCGGATCTCATACACAACGATCGTAGTTTGTTAATTTTGAATTATATTTGATTAAAGTTGTTATATACTTGCTAATTTTTATCTCTGATTTAGATATTATATGATTCTTTAATAATAAATTACATACTATTAAAAAAAAAAAAAAGTCTTCTTGAACTTCATTATGGCTTTAGAGTATATTTGAGGAAAATACAATTGGAAGAACCATTTAGTTCAAAGCATTATTATTGTTAGTATTCATATCAAATATTAAAAATTAGAATAATAAACTGATTTTTTTCCATGTTACGCATAAGTCAAAGCCTCCACTTCGCTTCTCACTGAATCAAACAGTTCAGTAGATAAATAGCGCTCTCCAAAACTAGGAAGAAGTACCTACAAAACAAATGAACACAAATTTAATTCCTTCATTTACACTTGTGTACACTCTTTTTAATTTTTACATTATTGAGTTATACTCCCTCCGATCTTATGAATTAGTCCCATTTCCTTATTTGGCAAAACCTTTGAATTAATCCCATTTCTATTTTTGGCAATTCTTTTTTACTTAAATACCCTTAGTTCACACAAGTAATTACGAATATACCCCCATATACCTTACTTACCCAACTACCCTTCACTACTTATCCTTCACTACTTACCCTTTACTATTTACCCTTTTTAATGGACCCCACACAATCCTTAATATCCGTGCCCAAGCAAATGGGACTAATTCATAAGATCGGAGGGAGTATATAACATACACCGGGGTCTAAATCCACAACATAGAGCCTCTATTAATATAGGTAAGTTTTTGGTTGAATTGGTTAAAATATAGTATTAAAAGTCAATGTGATAAAAATCACGTGTTTAAATCTCTTCACTCCTCATTTAAAGTAGAATATTAAATATCATATATTCTATTATCTTCGTATGAAAAGTCATGGTGAAGTATATAACATATTCTAACATCTCAATTATTAATTTAAATTTTTAATTTGATTGGAATTTGCAAGCGTAATGAGTTAGTTTTCTTAATAAGTAGTTAGTATTCCCACTTACAACAATCAATTTTCCAGCTAATTCAGGCTTTTTTGCTATTTTTATAGCAGCAGCAACTGCAGCTCCCGATGACAATCCTACCTAACCAATTTAAAGCATACGAAATATTAAACATCAAAAAAATATATCAACGATTAGTAACATAAAAATCATACCGAAAGACCTAGGAAAAAAGTCAATGATAAAACAAATTACTACTATATATAGAAAGTAAAAAGTAAGATACAAAAAATTATATATATATATATATATATATATATATAAAGAATTTCAAGTGAGAATCATCCTTATATAAGAATCGTGAGAATCAATCTATCTGACAAAAAATTAGTATTACTTTTCTATTAAAAAGATGTTACATTTAATCAAAAAAGTGTTACTTCTGATTTAAAAACAATGATACTTTTCCTCAAAAAGGTGTTACTTATTACATAAAAAAGTGTTACTTTTCGGAAAAAAACGTGTTACTTTATAATATTTTTTTTGAAAGTAACAGATTTTTGCTAAAAAGTAACAGCTTTTTAAAAAAAAAACGTAACATTTTTTTGCCCAAAATCAACACATTTTCTGTAAAAAATAACATATTTTTATCAGGTAGATTGGTTTTCACGATTCTCATAAAAGCTTGATTCTCACTGGAACTTGACCATATATATAGATACGGTCATCAAGTTTTTTTAAAGCTAATGCCTTTATATACGGTCCATATAGACTGAAAAAGCACTTAGGATCGCCACTGAATAAAATAATTGATTATTATTGAAATAAAAGATCTTACCAATAAACCTTCTTTCAATGCAAGAAGTTTAGCAGTTCGAATGGCTTCATCGGCAGAAATCTGAAAAATCAATTTAATCACGAAAGCATGCTTAACAATGTATATATAATATATGATCCTATAAACAAGAACAAAACTTGTTTGATGTGTTTTTTATTCCTAATAATTTGTTGTGTTTTTTATAATGGAATATATTAAGATAACTGCTTAAATTATGTATACGTTTTATTTATTTGAAATTTGTCCATTTTTTTGTTTGTCCACTTTTAGAGAGAGAAATTCGTCCACTTTTAGAGAAAAAATATAAATTAGATTTTTGAAATATATATTGATATAAAATATATTTATGTGAGATCTTGTTAGATGTGTCTTGATGTAAAGTTTTTTAATAGTATATAATTTTTATAACTATTTATCATGCGTACTTAGAGATATTAAGACTTAAAATTTGCTAAAAAATGCGTACAAAAGGTAAAGTGGAGAAACAAAAAGGAACAGAGGGAGTATGGTGTAATTTGCTATTAAGGGTTAATAAAAAATAATATCTTTATTAGTGTTATTATTAACAACAAATAGAACAAAAAAAAATAACAAATAAGAACAACTTTAAGAAAAAAAAAATACTTTATTCTATCTCCTAAAAATTTTGGTATCTCATAGGAAAAAGGCCTAAAATTATAGTTTTAAGTTTTTTTTAGTTATTACAAAACAAGAGCTTTAAAATTTTAAAAATAAAAGTCTTATACAGACTAATTAGTCAACACTAAAATACCGTCAAGATTAGCTTAAAGCAAGTGCAAGTTATGTCTATATCCAGGGCCCTTAAATAATTTTGGTTTTCAACTAATGTTAAGGTTTAAACTTTTCTATAAATAAAATAGTTTAGAAGTGTATAAATAATTATTCGCCTCAGGCCCCTAAAAACCTTGGGTCGGCCCTGAATATTGTGTCATATGCACCTTTATATTGAAAGAGTAGAATCAAATGAAATAACTAAAAAAATAAGAGAATTTTAAAAGAGATGTAAAATATTTCAATGTAAATTAAATTCGTATTAGATTTATTCCGGTAGTTACTCGAAATGATTGGAAGTAACCTTACCTTGATAACTTCTTCGAGTATGTCAAAATCGAGTAATGGAGGAATGATACCAGCTCCAATTCCTTGGATTTTATGTGTCCCTACATTGTCATTTGAACCATCAAGTGCTACTTATGAACAAGTTGAGTGAAGAGTGAAGAGCGAAGACTTACGAGGCTTTTCTCCATTGATGACTGCACTTTCGGCTGGTTCTACGCCGTACACCTACTTGTAATCCATTATAGCTAATTAGATCAATAAAAACACCATCTCATATTTGCGTTTGACAAATATAAAATATTAGGTATATGTGCGTTTGTTGATTTGATTTGAATCTAAAATCCAATTGAAATTAATTATCATATTGTGATTTCAAAGTTTTGATATATAATTCCAATATCATGTTATATTAGATTGGACTTATTGTGAATTTCAGCATATATCGGAAAATTACAAGGTGCACACACTTTATAAGCTAAGGAGACATATACCATCCAAAAACTTTATGAAAATGGGAAGAAAGACTCCAGTAACTTATAAAGTGTGTACACCACATCCAATTTGTCGATGTGGGATAACTCATTTCAACATATGATGATTTGACATCAAAAACAATAAAAAAATTTAATTGTCTTTCTAATAGTGTTACACTTTTAATACTCGCAAAAATATGAGAATTTAAAAAAAAAAAAAAAGTGTATAAAGAAAAGAGAAATCATACAATATTATAATTTTGTTGCTAAATAACAAATGTCAATCTAATAGTCATTTGCCAAAATGTTGTAAGATTATAATTTTATAGTAAAAAATTATAGAATCACATTTTTTACTTTGATATAAAATACAATATATTGTCATTTTCAAAATAAGGTTGTTTTGGGAAAGTAATATTCATTTTTCAAACATAATATCTTAAAATCTGAAAAAAATTAAAATTGGGGCAATCAATTATTTCATCAAGAGCCAATTGCATTGAGAAGCTTTTTATATGATTATAAGATTGTTTTCTGTAATATTGAGAAATCTCATTAGAATTTTTTCCAAACAAAACAATTTGTTTCTAAATAAAATATGCAATTAAATAGTAATTTAAAATTTACATTTCAAAAAAAGTCGTTAATAAAACTTCGTGCATTGCACGAGTTTTATACTAGTATTATACTCCTATGTTGAACTTGGTGTGGAGTGACATTTATGATTTATATTAAGATTTTTATCAATATTCTCTGTGTCACTCTCTTTTCCATTATTTTTTATTTGATTGTCTTTTTTATTTTGAATCATTTTAATTTTTAACAATGACGAATCATTTTCTTTAAATCTCATTTATATATTTTAATTATTTTTAATTTTATCCACACAATTTTTTACATTTCTTTATCAGGGTTGTTCCTGACTATAGGTAATGTATGCACTTGCCTAGGGCCTAAAGTTAAAAAGGGCCTTAAAATTAGAAAATGATAGTTAATGGAAGAACACACTACAATTTATGAGTAATTTTTTATCATTTAAGAATCATACGATACGTCTACATTTTTAATGCTAATTATAATATATAGGGTTCATCTTTGTTATTTTTCCAAACACCCTTTTAAGTTCAGACTCGACTCTCTATAGAAAGAATCCACTTATTTCAGTTTGCCTAGAGGCCCATACAATGTCAGGAACGACACTGCTCTTTATTTATTACCAAACACATTTTCCCTAGAATCAACACACTTTCTCTTTATTACTATTTGAAAAGGACAGAGGAGTATTAGTTTCCATTATAATTGTTATTGATAGTGACATTTTCTAATATAATATCAAAATGGATTGCGAGAAATGCAGAACGTGGCAAGTATGTAATTTGGTCCAATATAAAGAAAGAAAGAAAACAAATAGGAATAAATGTGAAAAGTAGTTAAGATAAAATTTGGTTAAACGAGATTAAAAGAAAGGTACCTTAATAGAAGGATTTTGTTGTTTAAGGAAAGTGGAAGTGCCAGTAATGGTACCACCTGTTCCAATCCCAGCAACAAATACGTCCACTAGCCCTTGTGTGGTTCTCCATATCTCTGGTCCTGTTGTTTCATAATGTGTCTGCATCAACCATCCCAACATTTTACTTAAACATTAACAACTTCCTTCTATTCTATAAGCCCATTACTTTTGGATTTTCTTCTTTTTTTTTTTTGTTGTTCCATTAGATTTGGCATCTTTTTACTTTCTATATATAATGTGGTTACAATTACTTTATTTTTTGGGACCATTTCGAACAAAAATAATTATAAATTTGAAAATTATTAAAATATTTTGTAAATTTTAGTCTTAAAATTTAGGTCTTTTGTGGATTATAAATAAATGTAAATTTTTTTTTTGCGAGTTATAGCCACTAAAATGTCAACATCTACAGTATTCAATCCAAATCATAGGATTCCGACCAATGCAACCTAAAATTTCGAACACTAAAATGATCGAAATCTCGTGATTTGATATGAATGTTGTAAACATTAATACTTTAGTAGTTATAATTCGTAAAAGAACATTAAGGCTCTAATTCGAATTGGCCTCAACTTTAAGGTTGTAATTTACCTATAAATTAAAATATTATTAATAAAAAAGTTGATACTGATATAATGTGAAATTTGGGTCATATCTAGAATAGGATGAGAGAGTTGTGCACGATCTTAAACTTCAATATAAAATAAAATTTAAATTTTATACTAGAGAAGAACAATTTTTAATGTAGTATTCAATCATTTCTATTACAAACCTATGTACTCCAGACTTCATTTTCTTGTTTCATTAGATTTGGAATCTTTTTATTTTGTATTATGTGGTTACAAATATCTTTTGAGGCATTTTCAACATTAGAATTAAAAAAAAAGCCTTGATAAGAAGTTGATAGTGATATAATACCGACGATTTTTCTATAAATAATAAAAATATCAAAATATTGGCGACCGTACATAATTAAACCAGTAGATCAATTTCATTGGTTGTCTACTTAAATTCTTTTTTTTACTATTCATTTTGATTTTATATCATCTCAACTAGTAAAATCTTTTTTCACTTATTCTCCGAATCTTTCTTAATCTTCTATTTTTATGATCTTTATTATTGAAATTTCTGAGTGTTAATATTTTCCTTCATCCATATTAACCATATATTAAATTGTTGGAATTAAGACTTTCATATTCTGAAAATAAAATTGATTCCTTTCCATTAGTTCTCATTTTGAATCATTTTTATATATTTCAAGTATCTTTTAATTTCATTCATACAATTTTTTTTTTTTTTTATCTATTAATAATATCCGTTTTTCTTTAAATAACACTTTCTTTTTCATGTATCTAAAATGAGCGTGTGGATGGTGGAATGGAGAAAATAAATGCTATTATTAGAAAAAAAAATAAAAAAAAAAAAAAAAGATTACCTTAGGGTTAGCAGGATTGTTCATTTGATTAACCAAAAATCCAGCAGGCGTTTTATCAAGTATTTCTTTACATTTCCTGTCCATATCATAATAAGTACTAGTGGGACTGACCAGGTGCAATTCTGCCCCCAATGCTCGAAGAACTATTCTTCTTTCAAGACTTGAACTTGATGGTATTACTATTTTCAGTTTATATCCTTTTGCTGCCGCAACAAATGCTAATCCGATTCCAGTATTACCGGTTGTTGTTTCAATCAGAACCGTCTTTTTACATTACAAAAAATACATGTTATTACAAACATGACTATCATTTAATAAAGGCAAAATGGACTATTGTTTGGGTTCTTAAATTCTTTAATGTCCAAAAACAAGAATTGAATTTTGATATAATCAACTTTTTTTCTAAGTAATATATGACTTATTAGTGATTTTTTTTATAATATAGTTAATATTAACAATATAATATAAAAGAAGTATTATATTATTTAATACTCCATATTTTTACATATAAGGTTGATTTGAACTTGAATTTAATTTTTATATAAGCAATTTTTTTGTCTGAGTAATATATGAATTATTAGTGTTTTTTATAAAATAGTTAAAATATGGGAAATTTCACGTGATAACCATGAGCTTTTGGGTTTTTCACGTGGTAACTAAAACTTTTAAAAAATCAACGCGGTAACCTTGAGGTTTACTAAATTGTTCCACCATCACCTTTTTTGCACATAAAACGTTAGCAAACGTTAATTTCGAAGCTTTATAGCTGCTGTACGCCTATTTATGCAACTCACCATTTCAAATGCCATCAATTTCAACCTTTTTCCCTGAAACATAAACCCTAACTCTACTATCTTTGAATTTGGAGGAAAAAATATGATTTGGACGAATGATGATAGAGTTAGGGTTTATGTTTTAAGGGAAAATATAGAAGCTGATGACATTTGAAATGGTGAGTTGCATAAATAAACATGCAGCAACTCGAAATTAACGTTTGCTAACGTTTTATGTATAAAAAGGTAACGGTGGAACAATTTAGTAAACCTCAGGTTTAGTTACTACGTGAAAAACCCCAAAACCTCATGATTATCACGTGAAATTTCCCTTAAAATATTAACAATATAAAATAAAAGAAATATTTTATTATTTATTTCTCCTTTAAAGTTTTTAAAGCTCCTTTTTTTATCACCGAGATATAGAGTATAGTTGAAGATTTCACACTATAAGATTATTCTAAGACATACCTTTCCCGGGGAAATCAAGCCCTTTTCTTCAGCATCTTTGATCATACTAACTGCAATTCTGAATTAAAGCAAGTTTGAGTAGAATTTTTTTTGTATTTTACTCTAGGATGCAAAAATATATACTCCCTCTATTGAATTGCATTAATTATAACATTGGTGTTTTTTACAAGGTGGGTAAAAATATGTGATTTATAAGAAATTTTTGAAAAATATGTGAAAGGAAAAAAGAGGAGTTAAATATATATATAAATAAAAAATAAAGAAAAAGTGTAGTCCTAGCTGAAATAGAATCGTAGCAAATTTTATAAGTCAAATTAAAAATAACATTCATTGCAATTCCTATGGAACACAAGGAGTAAAATAGACATAGCATCTTATTTATAATTGTGATATAGATTACACGATTACACTACGGAGTTGATGCAACTCTTGTTTTGTAAAAAATCAACTAATATCATGACATTTATCCTTGAAACAGTTTAAAACAGTTTTTTTTAATAATATTAATTTGGTAAATTTGAAAACTTTTATAATTCAATCGATACAAGTCAAAAAATCCAGGATAGCTAGGGTAAATGTGATCACTATAAGAAATGATGCTTTGATACCATGTTAAGAAATCAACTCAATCAAAAGTTTAAACTGATAGTTAAGATCTCAGGATATATTGTATAATCTAAATATCTAATTAACAATCACCTGTCTTTGACACTGGAGCATGGTTCCATCATTTCGAGCTTGGCTGCAATGTGTGCGACGCAACCCTCTACCACACGATTAAGGTAAACCATTGGTGTATTACCTACAAGCTGCAACACATGACTTAAGAGGTCTAAATTAAGTAAAGTCTAGAATGTCAAGTCAATAAAAATTCACAAATTGTTGTATACCGTGAGATATGGATTATATTGTTCAACTTATACATATATATAGTATCAAAATACGAGCTTTTGTTTAAAGGTTATCTGATCGAAAGATGGTCTAGCATAACGGTAGCTAATAAAAATAAGAAATATGGGCAAAACAGTTGTTTATGGATATATTTGGTAAAATTATGTATTGACTATTAATTGTTTATTAGAGACAACAAGTCCAACACCAATAGTTTAAAAGTTCGCATTTGAAATTGCCAAAAATCGTTTATCAAACACGACTTTTTGACCAACCAACCAACAAACAATAAGCCTAAATTTAACTAAAAATCCAAATGAGAAGTTATTTACCAAACACTTCTATGATCCTTAATCTTAGTGTATGTGTATCCCATAGAAATATAATAAAATTATATAAAAAGTGTGATAATATTATTTTTCTTATGTTTTCAATTGGTTATATTAGGGTTTAAAGTACAATATATTCTTTAATGTTCTTCCTATTTAAAATATTTTACTTTAAGGAGAGATAAATTTGACTAAAATTTTAAAAGAGATATAGATGATAAATTATTTTCATGTGAAATTTGTTATTCTTCTCAATATATAGTTTATTATTATATATTTTTTAAATTTTTTATAATGTGTATTTATTTAAATATATTGATGCTTAAAAATTAGAATAATTTACAAATTATTGTTTTAAAGTTTAAGACTTTTGCGAATTACAAATTTAATGTTTATTTTTTGCGAATTACAATCACTAAAATATCAAATTCTACAACGTTCAGACCAAATCACATAATTCCGACCACAAAAATGGTCGAAATTATGTGATTTGGCCTGAATACCGTAGATTTTGATACTTTGGTTGTTGTAATTGGCAAAAAGTAATCAAAACTGTAATTCGCAAAAGTTCTAACTTTAAGATTGTAATTTGCAAATTATTAGAAAAATAATTTTGAAAACCGTGTAAAAATTTAAAAAAAGAAAGTATTTGCTATATATAGTCTTCCTAGTTCCTACCAATAGGTTTTAGTCAAGTCAAATTAATATTTGATGAGTTATTTACATTCTAAGATATATTTTATTAATAATACAATATAAAAATGTTTATTGATCTTATATAATCCAATTTCAAATAAAGTTCAATCGGATTTAATTTTGGACAATACTACTATGATCAAAGTGACTTTTGACTTACTTCAGTCACGTCTTTTGCAATCCTGCATTTTCCCTCCATGTGATGTACCCAAGCAACTAAGCTGCGAAAATTTTCTCTTGTTAAGCTTTGCAAAATAAACAAATGAAAATAAACTCAAAATTATTATTACAATATATACTCCTCTGTTGCTTTAAGATTGCTATTAACAGTGATATTTTCTCTCACAATATTTACTATCATTAGCAATATTTTCTTTCATAACATGTACATTCAAGGATTACGTATTGACTTTGACTCTAACCTTTTGAACCCACTTAATGTAAAGTTTGGATCTGTCTTACTCAATATATTAGTACAAAACAAATTTTTATTTTCGTTTACAAGTTTATTGGTATAATATTTGCTTTAAAAAGTCATGTCTTCGATGAATTTAATCATAATAATATATACTTGGCATTATTTCTTAGAGTTATATTTTTATATATTTCATATTATGAAATTCGTGCATTATACGAGTTTTTATACTAATACCTCAGTATCAAACAAACATAATCTTATAAGTACAAATTTTAAAATATTAAAAGACCAAACAAAATGAATAATGGAAGTAGAGATAAGAGAGATATACCTTGTTTCAAGGAGCAATTTTCTTAAAATGTGAGTTTTAGCCTTTGAATTTTGTATGCTTAGAAAGGTTTAAATACTTCAAAAACGTGGGAGGGAGGAATAAAAAATTGTTTCTTCTTTTAAAGTATCCACATGGTCCGTGTGAATTTTCTACACCACATATGGAGATTTTCTTTTTCAATAAACTAGGGGTTGTGTAATTTTTTAATTATTTTATTTTGATTAAAAATATGTAAAATATATATATTAAAAATTGTGTTATAAAGGTATTGTAGTTCATTATATTTTACAATATGTTTTCATTGAAGTAATTTTACTTTTATGTTATACATCTATATGATAGATATAATAAAGATTTTGATTTTTTTTGCTAAAGAACTTTATTGTTCACCAAAAGAAAATTTATGAAGAAAAGTATCCTAATCTCTAAGTACAAAACAAACTTGGAAAAAGCCAAAAACAACTCAGAAGAGAACAAACTACTAAGAAGGATGTCAATCCAAGCTCTATTAGTCTTGCTAGCTTTCTTCACAACAAAAGTAACACACACAAACATCTTGTTTGAATTTTTGATATTTATTTGAATTACTGAGTAGACCGAGGAAAATGGAGAACTAAGTGAGATCTGATCTCAAGACCTTGTTTGAAAAAGGCGGTACTTGCTCTAATTGAAATACGATTCAATTCTCACATTTTTTATATTTACTTAACCATAATTTATTAAAGTGTAAAAAATGAAAAGAATTAAAAATAAGAGTAAAAAGACTAAGTCCTAGTTTAACCTGTGTTGTGATCTGTAAGTA
The DNA here is from genome assembly GCF_026212465.1 of Amaranthus tricolor. Lineage (NCBI taxonomy): Eukaryota > Viridiplantae > Streptophyta > Magnoliopsida > Caryophyllales > Amaranthaceae > Amaranthus > Amaranthus tricolor. The sequence goes on from NC_080058.1 coordinate 4,095,353, forward strand.
GCTTTTCTCATGCACTCTTGGTGTCACTCATTTTTCTCTATAGTGCCTTTTCAATTTAACTAGGAGTTTACTACCGTTCCCCAAGACCTTAACTTTGCAACAAAAAAACTAAGTTGAAGTCTAAGACTAAGACCATTTAAAATGATAGACATATCCATGAACAAAAAGTTACACTTTAGGTAATATTTTAAATGGAGTTGGGAATGAGACTCTAGATGAGTAGGATAGAAAATACTATTGATGGAAAAAAGTCTTGATAAGCCTAAGAAAATAAAGGAAGAGTAAACTAGGTAGTAGGTATGATGCGCCTTTTCACGTAACTTCGTTTCAGCGTCCTAACCCACGAAAATCTCCCTCTTCTTTCCACCATTAAAATCAACTTCAATCCTTCAATTAATTTCATCAAATTTCAAGATTCTACCACTAATTAGTTCTATCATGTTCCTACATTCACTTCAGGTATTAACTTTTTGTTTTTTCCTTTTTCAAAAATTTAGTTTTTATATTTCTTCATCAACTTTCAAATAAATGCAAGTTCATAAACTTGCAAATTACTACTTTTTGGTGATGTAAACCTTATTAAGGTACCTTTTTAATATAAATTTTTTAGTTCTTTTTGTTTTTAAAAAGTATGTCCTTTATAGTGGTCATTTACACTTAAACTCTATAAACATGTCAAATGTAGTTGTTATTTGCCATGATCTTCATAATGAGGTTGTTTGTTCATGAATTTAATGTAGAAAATTTTTGAATTTAATGTAGAGAATGTTTGAATGCAAACCCTAAATTTGTAAATTATATATATATATTTGTGCAGTCAATAATCAATGTTCCTTGTTTTTAAATGTTGTTATGAATGTTGTGAACTCTAGTTATGAGGGTTGTTGAACAATGTACTTGCTTTCTTATGAACTTGATGGTGATGTTGATTTTGTACGTATTGTTGTAGAAATGGCTTCATTTCGTGTGACTTTTGTATGTTTTTGGAATGGTTCAATTCGATCAAGTAGTAGCAATGTTAAGTATGTTAGGGGAAAACGTAAACTGTTTGCATGCAACTCAAGCATGGATTTGAATGAATTTAAACATCTTATATGCTCTAAGATTGGCATTAACGCTACAAGAGGTACTGTTAATGTAAGTTTTAGATACAATATGAGTGGAGAATTGTTAGCTCTTCTGGTTGAGGATGAAGACGCTATAGATGCAATGTGGGAGTATGCAAAGTCTACCTCTATTCCTTCTTTAGAGTTATATGTAGAAGAGGTAGCCCTAAGGAATCAAGATGTCAATGTTGTAGAAACAAATGCAGTCCTGAATGTAACTTCTTCTGCTCCTTCTCCTACGCCTTTCTCTACCCAAGAAATTCAAACTCCCATTATGCCATCTTCCTCTTCTCCTTCTAATGAACTCAATCAACTTGAACTTCAAGTCTCAAATGATGATACGATTAACTTAGAAGATACAAATGAGCCTTGGGATGATGTAAATAGTGAGAGTAATGAATTCGTTGAAGCTCCTTCTGAGGACGATGCAGGTGTAGATGAGGAGGCTCTAGCTAATGACATGACCTTAAGCAACATTCCAAGAATCGTTGCTCCTACACCTTATGCACTAGTTCCCCCTTTAGACGAACACGTTGAGGACCTCTTGGAGGTCTTGGGCATGTAATACAACTTACACCGATGAAGGAAAGTTTCAAAAGGGTATGATGTTTGATAACAAGGATGCCTTGTTGGACGCTGTTAGATTGTATCATATTCGTAGGAACGTTGAGTACCGAATTGAGACTTCAAATCAAACTGTGCTTACCTTGAAGTGTAAGAGGGGGTGTGCTTGGAGGCTAAGGGCTAGGAAGAGCTCCTATTCATCTACATGGGAAATTGTTACGTATAAAGGGAAGCATGGGGGTTGTGTATTAAGTACTGAAAATGTGTCAGCTGACACATTCATTTGACATCTTTCGTTATTAACAATGTTATTAGGAATTGTGTTGCTGAAGACCCATCAATTAATATCTCTGTGGTGCTACAAATGGTGAAAGACCAATTTGGTGTCGAAGTGACCTATAAACGGGCATAGTGTGCTAAACAGCAAGTCCTTCTCTCTATCTATGGGACATGGGAAGACTCTTATCCTCTCCTTCCACGCTTCTTGAAAGCAATGCAAGTTTTTAACCCCGGGACTGTAGTTGAGTGATTCTTTAAGGAAGATAATGATGTTGGTGTGTACGTCCGTCTTAGTATTAGAACTTTCCAGCGTGTGTTCTGGGCTTTTAAACCTAGTATTGAGGGGTTTAAGTGTTGCAAACCCCTTATTGCCATTGACAGAACACACTTGTATGGTAAGTATTGCCATACATTATTAACTGCGATTTTTCAAGATGGGAACAAGGGAATCTTCCCGCTTGCCTTTGCTTTGGTAGAGAAAGAATGCAAAGCTGCGTGGTTTTGTTTATGGCGTGTATTCGTAAGCATGTGATACATAGTCCAGGTTTATGTGTTATTTTTTATAGACATGCGGACATTCTAGCAACCATGGAGGAGCCGGAATGGCAACCTCCAAATGCCCATCATAGGTTTTGCTTGTGGCATTTGTTAAGTAACTTCAACCATCAAATGGGTAATGTGAAGCTGAAGAAGATGTATGGTAGGATTGCAGAGCAAAGACAACCGTCAAATTTATTAATTGCACTTTCACGTGTAGTTTCGATGGGACCCTTACCCCGCTGAGGCATACGCAGCATTGCTTCAGCACTCATGGATATTGTCAGGGGCGTGGAGAGCATCTATACCTTTGATATGCTTCGACATAGTCCAAATGCATCACCTTGAGCGCGTACTGCGCCAATTTGGGATGGTACATGGCATCCCGCCGCCTTGTGACACAGAGGCGGAGCTCCATCACAGCACACGCAAGGGTCAGGAACCCAAGAACTGGTTGGAGATCAACTGGCGCTATATCGCTTGTTGGGATCACAGGCTAGAGCTGCTGGCACAACGTGCGCCGATCGATGCTGTAGACGTACGTACTTCGGCAGATTACATGCTGTGGTTCCTCTCCATCACTCGTCAATGGATGACACCACGAGGTATCATCGCAGCCGCCCAGTACGCTCCCGTAGCACCGACGATGACACAGTTTGTAAGTATTTTTCCATGTTGATTATTATCCATAGAACTTACATATTATAGATTTCATTAACTCCAAATTGCATGTAGGCACAGGGCATTATAGCTGTCATCAGCTCCAGCCAGGAGGAGCCTGTACGGGAGATTGCCCAAGACATACTCCTAGGGACACAGTTTCAGCACTTCATTCTAGAAGTCGTTGTGCCTGACACCACTATGGACGCTCGGGGGTCATCTCCTCATCATGCCGACGTTCATCTTGAGGAGGTAGACTTAACGTGCCCCGACTATGGTGTCGGGTCCTCACAGGGTGCTGGATCATCCCAGTATCAATCACCTCCCCAACCCGAGCGTCATGCGACCCCCTCTTACTATCGTAAGAGGTGTCATAAACCGTCACAGTTAGATAGGGTACATGAGGAGGATTAGCATTAGTATACTGTTTTTATATATTAAACATTAGTAACGTTTTGTATATATTAAATATTTGTAACATGTGAACCGTTGTGTATATTTTGTAATATATATGTAGATGTATATATGTTTATCGTATTATCACATGTTTATTATGAATGAAATAATGTTAATTACTCAGAGTTTTCGGCGATGAATCATTCCGCCAAGAATTAAGTAAGAATTTAATCAAAATCAAACAGACAATCATATTCAAATAGGGAAAATGCTCTCGAAGATTCAACACAATTTCATTCATGTTCAATGAATCCATATCAAATTACATAGTTCATTCGTTAAGTTAAACCACCACTGCTAACTAAGATTGCTTCTTAAACTTTCTCATAATCCTTTCAGTCTCTTCTTTCCTATGTGCCATATCATTTATTTGTCTCTTGAGATTAAATACCTCATCTTTAAGCTCTTGTTTTTCTTTTTCAAGCCTTATTATTAAGACTCTCTGCCATTTGGTACCCTCCGGAGCAATCCATCTAAAGTATGTGCAATCTAATCCTTCAACCAAGTAGAAAGGACAAGCAACAAAATCACGGCCATGATCGATGTCGCTCCAATCTGTATAAATCTCAACTTCATAATCACAATCACAAAACACTTCAATAGAATGCTCCTGTGACATCTACGGAACACATATGATATAGTAACATAAGTAAACATTCAAAAATAATATTAACATTTATATATTGAGAATAATACTAACTTAATACTTTATGTTACCTTCAAAATTGATTAACTAGAACAATAATGATGGAGTTTGGATACAATAAAGTAGGAAAATGATGGAGTTATGTATAGAACATAATAACAATGGCTATTTTCAACTTTATAACAATTATTTTTTAATTTTACAACGGTTAGTTTAAATCATACAAAATAGTCAATAAAAGTCAAACCTGGTCAAGCCTTTGTTCGCTGTTACTAATAGTGAACAAATGTTGTATGAGACCACAAACAATAAAAAAAATAAAGATGGACAAAAGAGCATGCATGATTGAGATGAATATGTAATAACCACCACAGATCCATCATCCTTGATGGGCTTTTGGGTTAATGGGGTCCTTGCATCTTGATGGGCTTGCTGGTTAGTGCCGTCCTTTCTCTTTCATGGGCTTGCTATAGTCGGCTTGTCGTTAAGTTAATAGGTGTATATGATGGTCCACTGTGATCCTTCATTCTCCAATAATCTACACAATTCTGTTACCCAAAATCAAATCATTGAAAACCAACACACATATAAAAAGTATAAACTAAACTAATAATATAACTAAAAAAGGTTTTTTCTTGTAATTTGTCTAAATCAATATGGGATGACAAAAGAAAAAAATACAAATTTTTAAATAAAACAGTTTTATAACGAGAATATTTCTATTGTGCTGGACTAATCTACATTTATAATCTAAAAGTGATGATCTGTAACCTTAACAAATTGTTGTATGAGACGATCTCACCGAGAGATGCGTGTTATACTTGACTTACATAGCTCATCTCATACATATTATGAAAATACATGCTCCTTATTTGAAATTGTCTAACGAAGAGAGACGATCTCTCACAAAAGTAGCTCATAACTTAAAAGTGATTAATTATAACCTTAAAGTAATCACTTACGGTTTTAAAGTTTACATTTTTAAAGTGTTCACTTTTTATTGTCTTAAAGTGATCATTTATAATCTAAAAATGATCACTTACATTCTTAAAGTGACCAATTAAAGCTTTAAAGTGATCACTTTTTATAATATAAATTTAGTTACTTATAACTTTAAGTGGTCATTTATAATCTGAAAATGAACAATTAAAAAATTGACTAATTATATAGATGCATCACTCTCAATGATTGGTAGAGAAAATATATTGTGTGATTGATAGATCAAATGTGGCGATCTTGAATTACCAACCTCAATTGTTTTCTATGTTAAACCATTGTGGGGTTGAACTATGGAACTTGATTTTGTCTCCTTTATTTACAATATTTTTTATTCTTAAACATTTTTTTTTTGATTTTGCTATTTTTAATTTAGAAATAATATCATTGGTATCACATTATTTTTTGATCTCATTTAAACGAATTCTCTCATTTATCTTGTCCATATTTATTTTAATTTTTTGTTTTTGTTTTATTCTTTCTTGCTCCCTTGATCCCTTAAACTTTGTTATAACAAATAAAACATATTAATTTGTTGTGGATAAAAAAGATAAAAAATATTTTTTTGACAGACAAATTGACTAAATAAATTATCAGAATAAGATAAGATATACTTATTAATATAAAAAGTTCATTCTCAAATAATCACGTTCCCCATATTTTAAATTTGACTGAAAATAAAAAGAAAACTCTTTCAATCACTTTGAAAATATTTTCCTGCAAAATTTAAGGAAACCAATCCTTCTTTACTCTTCCATCTCCAACACTTCCATTCCTCATGAGTTTTTCATCAAATAAACACAAAAGAAAATTGATTATCACTTTCATACATGAAAATATTTCATGAAAATATTTTTCCACCAAACCAAACATCCTCTAAAAGAGTTAATGTTTTTTTTTATTGAGATTAGAATAAAAATATAAGACCTAAGTCAAAAAAAATGTAACATAATCTATGAGATCCACTCAAATTAAATTAAAACAAAATCAAGACTACACTAAAAAAAACAATTACTTTGTAAAGAGATCGTAAGTGAGATGACCTCAATGTAAGAAATTCATATTATTATAGTATCTGCTATTTAGACTATTTAATCCATGTGTAGAGCACGTCTAATATTAAAACTGTCTCACACCACAAGTTGTTTTAGAAAAACATAATTTTGTAACAAAATCAAGGACACTTTTTGATTGCATAAATGCCAAGAAGCTTCTCTGATGTAGGGAAAATCAATAAAACGAAATTACACAACATAACACATCATTTTTCATACAACACACAATCTATAGTTGCCATTGCTAGAATGACCAATTGATCATTGAGTAAGGTTTAGGAACATACATGACAAACTGGCATTATACCGATACATAAAGATCGTGAATCGTAAGCTTCGGATAAGAGGAAAAAACGAAGAGAAATTCTGATAAAAACAAAATAAAGAAACTGCAAGCCGGAGAAGAATCCAAGACCCTAAACCAAGATTTGAGCTTAGGACTCAATAGGCATGCTCTCCGCTTCCTTCCTTACTGATTCGAATAACACGGAGGATAAATATCGCTCACCAAAACTTGGAAAGACGGTCTGAAAATTGAGACAAGCATGGAGTTAGTCCACAGTAGCGCTCGCTCACAATAGTGCATATTCTTTTTCCACTTATCGCTTTCAGTAGGGAATATGTTTGAAAATACAACCCGTTTATAGAAGCATTAGGAAATGTTGCACTTTTAACGAACTTCGTAAATTAGTATAATTGACCTTCTTCTCGGATGGAGGGAAAATTGAATCTTTTCGGTTTTCATTAGTACATGAAATTAACATATACTGTTAATATAGAAGAAAGGTGCAGTAGTGTTACCACAATGAGTTTTCCAGCATTTTCGGGCCTCTTAGCCACTTTAATAGAAGCCGCAGCAGCAGCACCAGAGGAAATTCCAACCTGAAATAAGATTTAAAGGGTTATCATTTTAACGGACAGTTGCAAACGCATTATGGAGAATCAAACTGGATGATAGCAATAGAATATGACATTTTGTTTCCCCAAAATGTCATTTAGTGACTCCCCGTGTAGGATGGGTTAGGGGTATCAGGTATGCAACCTTACTCTTGTAAAAACAAAGAGGTCGTTTTCGACTAACCCTGGTAGAAAACATTAGACGATACTTCATATAAACAAGAATTACGCATGATTTAACGAGCTTTCACTATTGTCTATTGTAATCTGAAACCAGAGAACTATAAATATTTGGCTTCATCGAGAATGGTTATTGATAGCAATAGAATCCAAACTAAATTAATAGCTTACCAGTAGACCTTCCTTGAGGGCAAGCAATTTTGCCATTTCAATTGATTCCTCGCTGGATATCTGCATCGTACACAGCAGCATCAAAAAGAGAGGAAGAAAATACGGAAACTAAAAAAGAGTAACTAAAGAGTAAATCAATCAAAACAACTCCACAAATATATATTTTCCAACGATCTTCACAGCACAAATAAGTACCAGCAAGAAAAAATGTAACCATACGTCGTGGAGATCCAAGCGATAAGTAATGAAAAACAAGCATTACATGCAATACGTGGAAGACTAGGAAGGCTCACCTGCACTACTTCATCAAGGATATTCACATCCAAAACACCGGGTATGAATCCAGCTCCAAGTCCTTGAATCTTATGCGGGCCTGTAAATGTACACATCATCGAGAACTTAACAAGTTAGAAGTGAATAGCTTAGAAACCTTGCAAAAAAAAAATTTGACAGCCATCAAGAACAGAATAGTAGCACCCAATCATCAGCATATTTTTGATGAGGAAGAGGTTGTTTCGGGGGCTAATAAGAAAGGAAAAAAACTTCTAAATGAGTAAATGTAGGTCATCTACTCCTTTCTTGAATATTTGTGTGAGCTATGAACATCCATGCAACATAATTTTCCTTTTGAAGCTGAAAATATTTTGTGGTTCAAAACAGCATCTATAAGTCTTCTGTAGTTTAGTTCGCCAAAGTGAAGTCTAAATCCATTTGGATTCTCAGCAGGCAACTAGACACACAGTAGGTTATTGTAGTTCCTTAGGAGTTTGGGACCAGTGAACATAATTCACTACTTAGTTCACCTTTTGGATTTGCGATTTGCTCAAAATGGCTCAAAAATAGCCTAACATCGATCCTGATTCGCTTTTTTCGATTCGCGATTCACAAGACAATTAACGAATCATGTGACATTGGTTGAGATTATACCAATAATCCAACATAACAATGATTGACGTTAGTACAAAACAAAAGTAGGATTTGTGCACAACCAAACATCTCATGTTCTTCAAAATATTCACTACCATCCATACTCATATTGAGTAATATAGGAAACTAAAAAAGAAAAACACTCATTAGGGGATGGAATTTGATTACCATGGCATAGTGTCGGTGGCATTATATTATGGTATCTTCCTGGCGAATTTACACTTAAACTCAAAACAGGTATTGCTATAAGAGGGCATAAATTTTCCCTATATTTAAATACGAAATCCCTATTCCACATATACATGGGTATAATACTAATATTCATAAGACCTAACAAGCAGAAAGATGTTTCAACAGTTGGGCTAGATGTTACTTCCATACCAGAACTAGATGGCTTTAGAACAGGTTATCTAGACATATTGCGAGTAGTAATATCAATCATTACACGAATTATCAAAGTTTACAAAGAGATATTGATATCGTCCAGATGTTGATTAGTATAAAAGTTTACAAAGAGAAAATGATAAGAACAACTCAATGATCAAAGTTTACCGGGTTTTCCTCCAGACAATACAGCACTTTCCGCCGGTTCCAGACCAATTAGCTGAAACATGAAAACATAATTTAGGCATGAACCGAACGGAACCAAAAGAGAGAGACATACACGAAACATGACAGAGAAAATAAAACATCACATACCTTAACATTGGGATTTTGTTCCTTTAGGTATCTCCCTGCACCTGTCACCGTGCCTCCAGTCCCAATGCCAGAGACAAGTATATCAATTTTTCTACCTGTGCCTTTCCAAATTTCTGGTCCGGTTGTTTCATAATGAATCTAAACAAAGCAGCGGTTTCACATTAAATGTTCTTCGATAAAATGTTATATTTCCAATCATCATGCACCCAAAAATGCAAAACTAATAAGCAAGACCTTGGGGTTGGCCGGGTTTTCAAACTGTTGTAGAATATAAGAATTAGGAGTCTTATCACGAATCTCCTCGGCCTTTTGAACAGCACCTTTCATACCTTTTGCGGGATCAGTAAGGACAAGCTCAGCACCAAAAGCCTTGAGGATAGTCCTTCTCTCAAGACTCATTGATGCTGGCATTGTAATGATGAGCTTATAACCTTTAGCTGCTGCAATGAAGGCTAATCCGATGCCAGTGTTTCCACTAGTGGGCTCAATCAAGACACTCTGAAACATCAAAGTTCAAACAAAAGGAATACATGCATCAGAACCAGTGTAACATAATAATTCGTTAGCTAATTCGCTTTTTGAAGTCGCGATTCGCTTAAATTTGCCCAATAATAGCCCAAAACCGACCATAATTCGCTTTTTTTCAATTCGCGGTCCACGAAAAGATTAGCGAATCATGTAACATTGATCATAACATTACATGAACACTTCAAGCAAGACGTTTCCCACGCCCAAATTTTCCACAGTCCATCAATTAAAGCAACACAATAATAAACATATCAACAAGTAATATTTCACACATATAATTAGATACTATCACATGCTGAATTGAATAATAACAGATTCTGTGATGCTAATGTCTACTAACCTCTCCTGGAGTAATCAGACCTTTCTTTTCGGCATCAGTAATCATACTGTATCCAATCCTGTAAAAACGCAATTCAAGATCAGTAACGACAAATGGAAGTATATATATACCTGATAATAGTATGTCAAAGTTTTCTATCAATCCATTATTAAAATAACACATAGAAGTTTTTTTTTTATAGAGGTAAAGAAAACCTGTCTTTAACACTAGAGCATGGCTCCATCGCTTCCAGCTTCACAGCAATGCGAGCAACACAACCATCGACAACATTGTTTAAGTATACCAATGGTGTTTTTCCAATTAACTGCACAAGTCCCGAGTTAACACTACTTATAAGATATTGTAAGCTACGATACATCAAAACCAAGTTACAATAATTGGGTATGTATGCTTACTTCCGTCACATCTTTAGCAATGAAGGCTCTTTCCTCAACCATTTTGGCTTAATTGCTACAACTGACACAAAGAATAAACTTTAAGCTCAGCTGTTGTACTTTTTAAATGTGAGAAAATTTTATACCAAGGCATCGTTTGTATAATAAAATCACTTTTTATCACATTATCAACAAATAAATCAATATTTTCAGGCAAAATTTTGTCGTGGTGATATCGGTTCAACGAGAAAAGCTCAAAATAAGCAGCAAAAAAGCTGTCTTATGAAGCTAAAACAAGCTGAAAAGGATAGGTTGTAGCAAGAGAGCCAATGCAATGTACTATTAGTAAATACCATGCATTCTTCATGAGAGCAACAAACAGGGTCGGCCCTATAAGAGGGCAAGAAGGACCCGTGCCCCAGGCCCATAAAAAAATTAGAAAAAACAACGCTTTAATATTTAATCGTTAGAGGCCTATAATAGTATATTAAGTAGTTAGGGGCTAATAATTAATCTTTCGCCCCAGGCCTCTCAAATCTCCGGGCCGACCTTGTCAAAAAGTAGTTCTAAGTACATATCTACATTATTGTGAGGGATGAAATCATCATTTGAGACAACCACCATTGTCTAGGTCAAAATTCTCAAAATACAACTACAACGTTAAGGTCTCAATCACAAATGATTGGGCGACTATAAACCAATAGATCAGTTATAGCGGTCGTAGACATGAACTCACCTTCACCATTAATTTCACTTTTATACCATCTCAACCTATAATTCTAAATTCTTCTTTAAAAAATCTCAAATAAATCACTAAAAATTGCTTACTAGTGATGCTAAAAACATATTCAATAACCAAAATAAGCACAATAAAATCCGAGGAAGACAATAATTATAATTAAAACCCAACAATTTTTTTTGTTATTAATTATTTTGGCGGAATTCCCAAGATTTCAATCAACCTAGAATAATAACACAAACTTAATAAAAAATTCAACCAATCAAGACAAAAATATGAGAAATTATCAAAATGGATTCCAAATCAGTAAAAGATAAACACAGAAATGACAATACAGTGCAGAATACTGAATAATCATTCGAAAAAACGCATCATCATCATCATGTAGAGAATTATTTCACATACCCAGTTGAAGAAAGACAAAAAAACAATTGAATGAAATAGCAAAGAAATGAACTTTAAGTCAAATAAAAGATGCCCACAAACAAACCTTAAAAAAGAGAGAGAAAACTGCAGAGAAAGGAGAATGTGAAGCAGAGTACAGACGAAGGAGAAGAGAAGAATCCAAAAAAAGGTACAAATCTCGTTGATATTATGATAATAAAATTTGTAATTATGTTTGATTTATTTATTTAGAAAAAATACCTGTAGAAGATCATTTCACACCTCAATGTGGCTGAATTGTCGTCAACGATGCTGTAAATTGGCCATTTTCCACGGAAAGCGGCCTCATTCATCTGTTTGCGGAGTATTTCGCATTTTCGCGTGTCTTGACATGTAATTAGTCAATTTTTCTAATTAATTATTTAAAAATATTAAATTTATTAGAGCCCATCTCTTTAAATTATCATTTGTATTTGAGCTGGCCTATAAAAGAAAACAAATAAGTTACTTAGTAGATATTAATGATATTATAAATAGTCATCTAAGATATTGTAAATACTATACACTTACTCGATGGACATTAAGAATATTATAAATAGGCATGAAAGATACAGTAAGGATGATGTAAGTACGCATTAAAGATGATGTAAGTAAACAATAAGAATGATGTAAGTATGCATTAAAATATATTGTAAGTAGGCATTAAGAATACAGTAAATAGGCATTAAGAATGGTATAAGTACACATTAAGGATGACGTAAGTAGAAATTGAAGTATACTATAAGTAGGCATTGAGAATATTGTAAGTATTTATTAAGGATTAAGTAAGCAGGCATTGAGAATACAGTAAGTAGGCATTAAGCTTTAATAGGTTGAGCATGAGAAACATCTCTTACTGCTCATTTAAGAATTTGCGAATTCTTTATTAATACCAAATAAATAATAACAACTAAAAATTAGGCAGCATATATTAAGCCTTCTCACAGTATATATTAAGCCTTCTCACAATGTATATGGACTTTTGTGAGTTCAATAACAATATACTAAAACCAAATAGAGATCACAAATTTTTAAATGAGACGGCTTCATGGTAACACAATCTTTATTGAGCTAATCCATATATATATTTAACGTATTAAAGTGATCACTTATAATTTTTAATTGATTAACTAAAAAAATGACCTGATATATGACCCGTCTTATGAAGAGACAGTCTCGCACACCAGGCAACTTGTTTATTTTCTATCTTATTTGTGATCATCACATTTTTTACATCAAAAAATGTTAAAATAAAGTTAGTGAAAAATAAGTGGAAATCATACGCATTGTAAAAATAGTAAAAGTAAGGTGACTGAAGTTAATTATTTCCGAATAATATAAATTGAAAAATTCTTTAGAGGAACAACATATTAATTTGCTTAAAATGAAAAGTGTAAATATCAAATAGAAACGAAAAGAGTATATTGTCAGTGGGTCGGAAAAAAGTATAGTTTTCTTGGGCCTATCCTTTTTCCAAATCACTCTAAGTTAGGCAAATTAAAAGTGAATATATACTTATGCTTACTCAGGCAGTCTTCTTGAAGTGTCAAGAGGTTTCATCAAGTATGTTTATAGATAATGATTAAAGTCGGATGGAGACACACACCTTATAGGGACTCAACTTGCCTTTCTAAGTTTAGGATTGACTATAGTCTTGATCAATAATTGACTATGAAGCAAAGCAACCAACATGGATGATGTATACCAAGGACTACCTAATCCATGTTAATTGTTAATTAATCACCTCAACTAACCCTCCTATCCTTAATCCTACTAGGTAACTATTCAGTATTCACTCACCATGCAATTAGAAATATCCAAAAAGAATAATATGATGACTACAACTAATATTGCAATAATAATCACAATTAACTATTCTAGCAAAATTAATTAGCAGCCAAGAAGATTATTAACTAATACTACCTTTATTTTCATTTATTTTTCCCATTTACTTTTTTGTGTGGATCCCAATGCAAACAAGTTAAATTCTAAAAAATTGATATTTAGAAAGTATATATTAAAACAAATCTATTAAAATTCCACATAAATATGTATTTTCATATATTATAAATTATATTTGAAAAGAATATATAATAAATGAAGGGAGCACAGGCGGATCTAAGGGGCTCACCCGCCCGCACTTGAGGGTATTCACCTGATTTTCAAAAAAACCGTAGTTAGCAAGGATTGATCTTGTAACTTAACCCCAGGCAATTGTTGTGTGCATCTTACCAACTCAACTAAACATTATCATTGATTCTCTTAGTTCTTATTAATTATTATATCCATAATGCAGACGCATGCTAGATTAATAAGACTATTAAGATTCGAATTATATTTAATTAATATATATCATACTTTAATAACTAGTCCATATATACTTCTCAAATAGTATTGTTCCGGTTGTAAAGAGAACAATCAACACTCTCAACAAAGTTGAAGAGAATACCTTTTAAGGTTCACAAAGTTTATGAACTATTGGGGAGGTCTGAGTTGCTTTTCCGGTCGTTTCACTGCGTATTCCTGCACAAGGTAACAAATGAGGGCTAGAGAGGGGTCCTCCAGGGTCATCCTCCGATGATTAAGTCAGTAAGGATTATGAAAGAATGAATGGTATAGCTTGTAGGGAATTCGAGCTATCTTTTTATGAGAGAGTAATGCTTGGATTTTACTGTCAACAGCTATCTTACCTTTGGTGATGAATGGCATCGTATATTTATATTGGTGGGCTTTAGGAGAGGTTTCCAAAACCCTAATGAAAATTTAGGTTTTTACCTTAATGGAATCTTTTTTGAGATAAGTAGAAAGGGAAATAGATTCTACCACCATGGTCCCCCCCCCCCCCCCCCCCCTTGTCTTTTAGTACACCTATATGGGTAGGGTACGAGGTAGGTGTAGTGTCTTGCCTTATACAAGTATTGACAACTTTTTTGTGCATAACTGCAGTTGTCTCCCGACAAGTCATTGTTTCCTTTGTAACCCTCTTGCAGGATCAACCATCCTGCAGGTATTTAGGTCCTTTATCCTCTGTCAGGGTCCTTTTGATATGAGCTTGCCACTTCTGTAAGTCCTGCCGTTTTGAAACTTGGTTGGAGAGTAAGTTTGGTCCTTTAGGAAGCTAAGTTGTCTTTCCCAGGGAGCTGGGACCTCTGAAGGGGTCCTAGTTGTTTCATCATGTCTTTCGTTCGTGGTGGTGTTTGGGGTTTCTCCTTTTTCAAGGTCTTGGGACTAAAGGTCATGTTCCAACATAAACAATTCACCCCTCAGGCCTGTTGAGTCATGGCGGAATGAGTTAGCTGGTCTGATTCTGATTTATATTCTTCTTTTGAGTGCTCTTCAGAGTTGGGGTGTCTATTGCTGCAAGTTTTTTGAAAGAAAATTTCTATTTCTTTACTCATTTTATATGAGATGTATGATGATATATCCCTAACATGTCCAATAGTTCATGTATTTTAGCAGACATGCTAAAGGACATGGACTATGTTTGCTCGCGTTTGTGTCAAGTTTGTTTCTTCAAGGTGAGTTCTTCGTGTATTTCTGTTCTCTTGGCTTGTGGTTTCAGTGCGTTGTGTTTCAAGACGATCTTTGCAGGATGTCGTATTCAGGACGATATTTGCAGCTCCATATGTGCCATGGCTTGTTGAATTTTCAGGTTGCTTGGCCTCGGTAATATTTATCTTGGGAAATGGGGGTATAGATGTGACAACATATATGTTGCCCCTTTTCGTAATTTAACTTGTGACGAGATTTTAGCTTGTTGGGGACACTTCGACACGCGTTTGGTGGATTTTTCTTGATTGTCTGCAAATTAAATCCCTGTGTGGACGCTTGGTGCCACTTGCACTGTACTGTTTCATAATCCCGCTCATTTGCTTTTCTTTATTTCAGCAATTTCAAATTTCTTTTTATCGTGACCATCCATTTTCTCAACAGTTATGGTTGATGCATTTATTGAGAAATCTATAAATACTTTCTCGACTCTTGAAGTTCTCTTTCTTCTTCAATTAAACTGTTCGAAATTCTGTTGTTTGTGATTTTTCCATCTTTGTGTTGCTCTTCGATCGTATAGCTTTCTCGACGTTCTTTGCTCTCCGATCGTATAGCTTTCTCGACGTTCTTTGCTCTCGCTCTTACGTAAGAACATGGGTAGGCAGACAATGGCCACTGCTAATGACTTAACTTTTGACTTTCACTTGATCAAGTCAACCGACCAAGTTCGTAACCCTTCCCCTTGGCCAATAGGGTTGGGGACCCAGATAGGGCCTCTCCTGGTTGGGTATGGGCTGAGTGGGAGCATTTGAATAGGGATGATGCTTTCCCAGCTTCAACCTCGTTGGGCCTATCTGCTGAGGCCTCGATGACCTTTAGTTTACTGGATGTAGATGAATCTAAAGGTAAGTTGCAACAGTCTACACTTTTTGAGAAGGTTTTAGACATCATGATGGAGGGACATTTACAATTTATTATTGAAGATAGGTTTCGCCTATCACGTGAACAAGGATACTGGTGCCGCCTGAGAGAACCTGGCATGCAGGCGCACCAGGTTATAGTTACTACTTCTCCGTCTACGGACGTTTATTCCCGTCAATTTATACCACTTCATTTTTGGGCTGCGTTTTCCTATGCACTGATAACTAGTTCATATATACTTCTCAAATAGTATAAATTTAATATAAAAGTATATGCAAACTTTGTAATTAATAGTTGTGATAATTTTTTTTAAAATAAATAGATACAAGACAGAGCAACTCAACAATGTTAATAGTACCTTTTTAAATGTTATTAACGAGATAGAAGACAAAGTTATGCAATAAAATGGGAGAAGAATTGAATAGGATTTCTTGGTGATGTTTATTGAAAATGATATATTTTGTAGTTCACAATAATTTTATAACTCGCTGGTTTCAAGATATGAGAAATCGTCGAAATAAATTATGGAATATTTTAAGGGTTGAGTCTAAAACATTATTATTTTTGACAAATCTTTAGTTTGGGTATGTTTAAAATAGGATTATTTCTTATTGCATAATATTTTTGGAAAATTGACATAAATAATCCAATACTTCACCTATCTACTGTGAATAATCTCATTTTAAAATTAATTTATAATAATCCAACCTCTGCCATACATTTACCCACAAAATACCATATTACTAGACAATAAGTAATAATAAAGTATACTGCGAGCAAACCAAAACAAATATTTTCAATTATTTACAACGAACTAAGGATAAATATTAAATCATTATAAAATAATCTAAAAGTAAAATTATTCATAATTCAACACCAAGGAAGATCAAATTACTTTCATGTCTAATGAATTTGCAACATTTGACTTACACATAAATTCTTGTATGAGACGGTCTTACCGTGAGACATGCCTCATACTTGGGTTAAATAGCTCAAGGACGTCTCATCGTGAGACGGTCTCATACAAGACAAGTTGTTGACTTAATACATTCCTACATTCAAATTTCAAATGTGACTTCTTGAGGTATTAGGGTCGTGTCTATTACTTTTCTCCCGTGGCGGATCCAGGATTCGGAGTTCCAAGGGTCACCAATTAATTAATGGACAAAATTTCGGCAGAGTTTCGTTTGTAAAATTTTTGCAAAGTAAGAAGTAGAAGCACAATAATTTATCAAAATTATGATCTTATTCTTGAAAAAGTTTCTTGTAATTAAATAGTATTTTCGAATAAAAGAATGCGAGTAATTAAGATCTATCTTAATCATATGCATTACCTGAATTAATAAGAATTTGAACTTATTTATTAAATTCATCCCTCTTTATTCAAAATAACGTAACTAGAGAAAAGTTAAATATACCTAAAAATAATACGTATGTTGTAAATAAATAGTAGGTTGATCTATTATAATTTATAATGCACGTTCTTTATTGAGGTCGTCTCACCGTGAAGACCTCAATTGGGTCATCCTAAACTATTTTTAAAAAATTGTTTCTTGTACAAGTGTGAATTTAGTTTTCATTGCTTTCTTTTATTTTTTTTACTAATTGACTGCTTGTATGGGTCCATCTTCCGGTGAGACAGTCTCATACAAGACTTGCTAAAATTTTAAATATGATATACCATAAAAGGAAATGAAACAAATGAATAAACTGACCTAATATAAAAAGATAAAATATATAAATACGATAAAATTACTAAAATGAGAGAGTATTTATCATCAAAAGACTTTATTTTTTATTTTATACTTTTACTCTTATCAATAGAAAAGTCTATTTTTAAATTTTTTTTAAAAAAACGCCTAGGATCACATGCCCCCATAGGCCCCAAAGTGCATCTGCCCCTGCTTTTCTCTATACTCATGCTAAGATTTCAACATTTATTTTTAGTAAAAATAAAAATTTAAACACCTTATTGAGAAGGATATAAAATTAAATTTGCCCATTTGTATACACGCATTACGTAAACATCAGAATTCAGAAATCATCATCAATCGTAATTCAGAAATTAATGATAAATAAAAACATAGCCTAGCCTTCATACTTTCAACTCCCACCTAAATTTAATAGGTATTATTAAATATTGCCACCTTTTTCATTTTATCGTCATCCTATATATAATAAATTTTTAAGATTGCCCCTGCATAATTTTTGAACTCAAAAACTGTAACATCTCTCTAAAACTCTCTAAAAACACTATATTAACTTAAACAAGCTAAAAGTGTACATCGAATAACAATGGCGAACCAAAACGAGCATGATAATGATTCGGTCAGTAATTAATCGATTCCAAATTTTTCAAAAAAAAAAATTTTCCAGAACCCCCAGTCGCACAAAATGTGCGACCAGATCTAGGGATGTCGCACTTTTTGTGCGACCCCTCCTAGGTCAAGTCGCACTTTTTGTGCGACTGGGAGGGTTATGGAATTTTTTTTTTTGAAAAATTAATTCTTTTTGTTTATTATAATTATTTTTTAAGTTATTATTATTTATTAAACATTATAGTAATTTATTCTATTTACTCATATATTTATATATATTTTTGTGTTTACTTAAATTATTTATTTATGTTATTTTAATTTATTTTATTTTATATATGTTTTTTATTTAGTAAAATTTTTTATTTCATATTTTTGTATTGATATTGTTAATATATTGAAATTTGAATTATTAAACTAATTGATATTGTTAATATATTAAACAGTTTAATCTTTTAATTATTATGAATAAATTTATATTTGCAAGAGTTTGAAAACTTAGGGGATAATGTAGATTACTCTGATAGATTTATTACCGATAGGGAATTTGATTCTGTAGATGATTTACATGCTTGGGCTGATGAGATAGCACTAAGAATTGGTTTTCAATTTACACGTGCTTCATGTAAACAAAAGGAAGGACATTCTAGAGTGAGTTTGTACTTAAGATGTCACCGCTATGGTAATATAAGGGGTGATTTGCATAACTTAGACAATGCTGCCCGACCTGGTTCCAAAAGTAGGGCTTGTGGGTGTAAATTTATGATTTTAGAAAGTAGTCGTAAACCATGGGAAAGACCTTGGACGGTAAGAGTGTTTCCTGGTGAAAAAGAAGACATAAACACCCGTTATTGGTGTACAGAGATGGTCAAATAAGAGTAAATAGGATGACTGTCGATATTAGGCAGCACATACGAGATCTCAGTGCAACTGGCATGTAACCAGCGTTTATAATGACTTCAATTAGAAGGAATTTTCCTGGTTTTTTTGCTAGTATGAATCAAATTTATAATGTAAGACAATCAATAAGGATAGGAGAGATGGATGATAAGACTCCTCTTCATCACTGTCTTTATATGGCCACAGAGCATAATTATGTAGTTTTGACAGACTTGGATAGTGAGGGGCAGTTGAGTAGATTATTGATTGCAAATCCTACATCTATGCAAATGATACGTTCATGGCCCCATGTTGTGTTGATAGACACAACGTACAAAACTAATAAGCAAAAGTGGCCCCTTTGCGAAATAATTGGAATGACGCCAACCAATCACAACTTCTTGGTTGCGTTCTGTTTGATGCGAGATGAGGCGGCTGTGTCTTATTCTTGGGTGTTGGAGAGGTTGAGGGATATTTACGGCAGAGTTCAGACGCCTAACGTAATCGTAACGGATCAAGAAGAGGGTTTGTCTACAGCTATTCGTGTTGCCTTTCCAAATAAACAGGTTTTAATGATTAATTATTGTCGATCTATATACTATATACATATCTCAATTAATTTTAATTTTTTTTAATGCAGATGTACGACATTTATTATGCGTATGGCATATTGGCAATGACGTGGAGAACATGGTCGACAAATTGTGCGGCGGCAAGTGAAATCAACAGGATCAGATATTCAGGCAAACAAAATGGAACCCCTTGGTTAACAGTCTGACGATCCCTGAATTTGAAAACAGGTGGGAAGGGATTTTGTCTACTTGGTCGACTAGGAACAGGAGGGTTATGCGATATTTGGCTGAAACATGGATTCCTCACAAAGAGAAATTTGTGCGTGCGTGGACGAATGACTGTTTGCACTTAGGTAACCAGACTACCAGTAGAGTCGAAAGCCAACACTCGTCCTTCAAGTACTACATGGGTAGGGTAATAGCTCATTTGATACCCTCTTTAAAAGGGCACACGCACAGATAACGAATCAGCAATCGAGGATAAGACAAGCTCTGCAAGAATCTATGAATTCAATTTCAAGGACGTCGCGACTTAATTTTTTGAGACCGTTGTATCGTTATCTTTCCATATTTGCCTTGGAACAATTGATGATGGAGCACAACTGGATGTTAAACTTGGGGATTTATGTTTTTGACAAATGCGGTTGTGTACTTCAAAGAACCCACGGATTACCCTGCGCGTGTTACTGTTACTTGTTAATCAAGTCTCATGGTTCGTTGTACTTGGACGATATACATTCATTTTGGAAAACGTTAAAGTACTTAGAGGCAGAAGAAGACGCCAATGAAGAAGTACGACACGCAAACGCCGATGATAAAGAGTACTTTCAATCGTTGGCGGATGAAGTTTTAAAAACCGACCCCGCAGTTATACGACGCATGTCTCAGGTACTTGAACATGAACTACACCCTAATGATACCGATATACCTGAGCCACAAGCAAGTCCACCGAGGAAGGAAAGACCAACGACAAGCAGAACCCTCAGGAGAAACAAAAGTGCGTTCGAGTACTATAAATCATCCTCAAGAGGTCGAGGATCCAGATCTTCATCACGCGGGAGATCTAGTGGTAGATCTAGCAACCGATCAAATCAATCGTCAGTTGGAATTAACTTTAGTTTCAACTTATTTGGTATCCGTATTTCCTTTCCTAGAATCATATATGTTTTAGATCAATTGAATGGCATTAATACACT
Organism: Amaranthus tricolor; assembly: GCF_026212465.1. Taxonomy (NCBI): domain Eukaryota; kingdom Viridiplantae; phylum Streptophyta; class Magnoliopsida; order Caryophyllales; family Amaranthaceae; genus Amaranthus; species Amaranthus tricolor. Next base: position 4,116,302 of record NC_080058.1, read on the forward strand.
GTTATTTTTTAAGAAGGTTCAGCAGGTCGTGATTTTTCACTTTTTCCGTGGCCAAATCACATTCCGTATATTCTTCCGCCGTACCTGTTTGATTTGATTGATGTTATAGGTGACGGAAACTGTGGATTTAGAGCTATTGCCGTCACAGAGTTAGGGGGCGAGGAGGCATGGCCTCTTTTACGACGTGCAATGAGTTAGGAAATGGAAACGCATAGAGATCAATATGCACGCGTGTATTTATCAGCAGAGTTGGTGGAGAATGCTATATACAGAATTGTATTCTGCAGCAACGTTTCTCAACAATGCAATTGCGTATTATGGCTCTGCCGATGGTAATCCAATGTATAATTGTTCAGTGCTTCCGGTAAGGAGAATAGGGGGAATGCATGGCGTTAATAAACTTGTACATATTCTTTGGGTGAACGGAAATCATTATATTCAGCTTTTAATGAACGATGATTCATCTCCACTGCTGCTAGTCCAGCAAAATTGGAAAGCAGTAGCTAACAATATCAAAACAGGTGATATAGGCGGTGCGTGGGTGCTCGTTTAGTAAAGCCCTAGGAGAAGTCATGTACGGAGTCCATTCCACCTGCTTACAAAGAGAATTAACATATACAACATAATATAAAATTAAAATAATTAGTATAACGATGTGTGAGGTCATGTACAAAACCTGTGTCTCTGTCATGGAGTCCAGTATACTCTTATAGTCTCTTAGTCTGCTCAGCTCACGAATTGGCTTCTACGGGGACCACATCTCTGCACTAGTCTTGTTAGGCATATCATCTTGACGAGGATGGGGGCAGAAGGATGGAAAGTACTCGTAAATCCATGTTTGCAACAGTGTCAGACAACCAGCAATAGTCTTGCACCCAATCTTTGTCGCCATACCCAGTTGGCGATACATGTTAGCCAGCGTCACTGCATCCCCAAGCAATCTTATCCTGATCAACAGTCACAGCAAGTACAAGGTGAGGCCACATCCCGACTCTAGTCTTATCCACCAGCAGCGTGGAACCCACTATAACCATGTAATACGCAGTAGTCCGAATCTCCAGAGACTGAGAACGGTGGCATAGCTGCAACATTTCACCAACGTTAATGCTCCCGCTGGTGAAGTACCCCTTCTTACGCAGCTCCGAAATTGGCTCCCCAAATAGACCGGCCAGGCCAAGCTTCCAGTCACCATCAACAGGTTTCAGCAGGAAGTGAACCATCAATGTCAACTCCTAAAATGCGTTGCACGTCGTGCAACATTATGGTCATCTCCCCCCATGGCATGTGGAAAGTGTTGGTATCAGGCTGCCACCTCTCTGCAGTCTGATGATCGCCTCCAACGTCCTCTTCCTAGGGCGACAATCCAAAATCGGAGGCGTGTGCTCCGATTCCTCCAATATAACCTTCGTTACGTGCCCACCTTAGCTGGGTATTAAACTGGTGTCAACAGGGCCCCCGGGCTGGGGTGATGTGATCAACCAGTCCATGTCCGCGGACTGTGAGCGCCTCCTCCCCCGTGGAGCCACATCCTCAACCTGGCTGACTCCTGCGTGATCAGAAGTGCCACCCGTGCTATGCCCTCTAGTCCTAAACTAACCGGCATGCCCTCTGACGAGCGTCCAATCAACAGGATGACTGACAGACTCATCCTGACCGACAGACTCTTCCCGACTGACAGACTCGTCGTAATTAGTATCATCATCACCTGAGCCGACCGTATTACTACGGAGGCTAGTCTGGCGCTCAAAGCGACTACGCACATGGTCTAGGGTACTCGAACGTTGGGCCTGATTATGCTGGTCGCCTGTTCCTGCCTGGCTCGCCTTGCAGAACCCGTAACCCCCCTTTCATGGGGATCCCCTCTCAGTAAACTCGGCCTAGAACTATTGCCGCTCAATAACCCTCTAAAAAAGTCTTTTCCTTTTCCCTGATTTCCAGCCATTTACTGTAATTTTCATATTTTAATAAACTATTAATAAATAATTAAAAGCATAAAAAAACACATTAAGTTATATTCATTTTAATTACACTTACGATATTAATTTAATAAACATTTAAGTAAATTTAATAAACACTTACGATCATATAAATTATTAACAACTAAAATAATTCACACATATAAACAAATAAACAATTATTATATTTATAAATAATTAAACAACTAAAATTTAATTAACTACTAAAATAAAATTTTATTAACAATTATTATATTAAAAATTGATTAACAACTAAATTGTAATTAATATATTATTATTTAAAAAATAATTAAAAATTTAAATAAATTATTTAAATTGAAAACTAAATAATAAATAAATTAATTAAACAAAAGGAATTTTAAAATTTAAAAAAAAATAAAATTACGAGTCGCACAAAAAGTGCGACTGAACCTAGGTCGAGTCGCACTGTTTGTGCGACTCGACCTAGGTTCAGTCGCACTTTTTGTACGACTCGTTATTATCTATTTATTTTTTTAAAAAAATTTTAATTACGTTAAAATAAAAATTGCCTCGAGTTTTTGTTAACGACTCCTTCTACGTTCAATCGCACTTTAGCTCCGATTAATTTTATATGTAGATTTTGTGTTTTTTGAAGTGATAAAAGTGTTATTGAGTGAGTTTGAAGTGTTTTATAGAAGTTTTAAAATTTTTAAATACTAGGACATTTTCATAATTTTATTAAATTAATTTAAAATAGGAGTGACGATAAAATAAAAAGGCGGCGAAAAATAAGATTCTGAATTTAATTTCACTTTAGCAAATCTCTGGGAGAAAAAAAAAAGACAAGAGGCAAATCACAAAATCGAAAAAATCTAGTTCTTCAATTGCCTATTTAGATTTTCTCTGATTACTTCAGGCTCACACAAATAGCTAGATCTCAACTTTTGATTAGCTAAATTTAATGGGTGTTCCAGCATTCTACAGATGGTTAGCTGATCGCTATCCGTTGGCAATTTCTAACGTTGTTGAAGAAGAACCATGGGAAGACGGTGAAGGTGTTTTGCACCCTGTCGATGTCTCAAAACCTAATCCTAATGCTATGGAGTTTGATAATTTGTACTTGGATATGAATGGGATTATTCACCCTTGTTTTCATCCTGATAAAAGGGTATTTCTTTTTACTTTTTCTTGATGATTTAATTTGTTTTGGGGAATTTTCTGTGTATTTCGTAAAATATTCAACTTTTGAATTGTGGGTATACGGGAATATAGGATTTTTAATCTTGAGTAAAGAAGAGAATCAGTGTTGATGTGTTATTTGGGTTCATTGTAATTTTAATGGAGGTATTGAGTTGGGAATTATGTCATGAATTTAGGGTTTTGGGTGAGGATGTAGTTCAAGTTTTCAACTTTTGGATTGTTGGACATTGTTGATGTGTTGATTTTGTCTATTGTAATGTAAGTGGTGGTGTTGAATTATAGATTTCATATCATATGATTGTGGGGTTTTGGGTGGGGATTTAGTTGAAATTTTCAATATTTAGATTGTTGGGTTTATTAGAAATTGGGGGAACTAGGTTTTGAACTTTTGGATTATTGTATAAATGTGAATTTTCTGGTAAATCAATGGCTATACACTTGTTTCAATTACATTTCAGAACATAAAGCATGTGATAAGTTCATCTTTTTGTTTGAAAATGAAAAATGTGGTTTGTGCATGTTTGTGGAAGTGTAAGGATAAGATATGTAGTATAATTTTTGTTTAGACAGTTATGAACCTCAAGTTAACTAGAGAGATTGTATTGTTCTGCATAAAATGCTACTGGAGGATTGATATCTACACGAAAAACATGTAAAACTATCATCTGCAATGGATTTTGGTGATCATATGAATGGGAAGACGTTTGACTTGTCAGAATTTATACACTTGGTCTCGATCACTATGTTATGTGGTGTAGTTCTCTCTTTCATGATCGTTCAACAATCCCCATCTGGAAATGTGTAGTCAATAGTGTGTACTCTTTTCTCGTTGTAATTTAAACATTGTCAGTAAAGTAATACCTTATCAGATTATGTTGTTTGAAATTTGAATCATTTAGGAATTGTAATAGACAATAGACATACTTGTTATTTTAGGGGTGGCTGATATGCCTGATTGAGAGGACGGGAAAAAAGAGATGTTTAGGTTGACAGGCATGTCAGGTTAAGTAGACAAGAGAAAATGTATGAGTAGAGGAAGATAGAAGAGAGATGTATGAGTAGAGGAAGATAGAAGAGAGATGAGAGTTTTTTTGAGCTATATGAGGGGATAGAGATATGATTGTTCAGAGATCAATTTTCTGAGGAGCAATGAATAAAGATCATATATTCTGAAATTTTGAGTGTAAAATTCATAAAAATAGATTGTTGGTGACTGAGGTAATGAGAATGATTTTGAGTGTAAAAATTCATTAAAATACCATGTTGTTACTTTGGTAATGAAACTTCACCCTTAAACATGTGCTTTTTCTACCGAATATGACTCTCCCGAATGTAATGGATGTGAATGAATTTGATGAATAAAAATAGATGTTTGGACAATGACTTTGGAGATACACAAGCATCACTAGGAACCTTGGCATATGAGTTTTCCAAAATAGACTAAAGTGACATTACCGTTCCTAGCACCAAATCCATACAAGTGATGTTGGGGTGGTTGTAATGAATCTGATTTCACATGTTTTTTCTCATTCTCCTTTCCCTTATATATATCCATTCTCACTCTCGTCCTCTCTATCTTTATTATGATAATCGAGTTATAAATGCGAATAAACGAAGTTTACCAGTATCTATGAAGCGCCAACCGTGTTCCCATCAGTGAACATGTCATGAAGTTCAGTTTGTACTGTCTGAGAAGGACAACATGGATAATAGTCTTGGAAGAATCTGTGGAAATTCTTCTTGTTTTACTTTTGCTACTTTCTAGCCAAATTGAGTGATGTTACGGAAGACAGTTTTCTTTTGACTTCGGAGAAACACAGTGGAATAAAAATTCATATTTTTAGATCTGTTAATTTGTTACTTTCTATTATATCAATTAAGGTCTCCTGATTGCTTGCTCTTGGGAAACTTCTTCCTTTAACAAATTAAGCTTCATAATAATGCTTTGAGTTGAGTGAAAGAGGAAAGTTCATAAATGTAAACCGGCTAATTTTATTTTACAATAATGCAGCCTGCACCTACAACATATGATGAGGTGTTCAAATCAATGTTTGCATACATTGATCATCTATTTACATTGGTTCGTCCAAGGAAAATTCTCTACATGGCAATTGGTAAATTAGTCTACCATATTTCTTATAAGTTATTTCCATGACTCTTACTTTGTAAATTCATATCTTATTTCATCCTTGATAGACGGAGTTGCTCCAAGAGCTAAAATGAATCAGCAACGTTCCCGGCGTTTCAGAGCTGCCAAAGATGCTGCTGAGGCTGTAAGTTTTACTTTCTCAATATATGGTTGAAACCCTTTTTTATTTGGTGATAATATCGTGAATTCTGATGTTGGTGTATATTATTTCATCATAGGAAGCAGAAGAGGAAAGACTAAGAAAAGAATTTGAGGCTGAAGGACGGATTCTAGATTCCAAAGAAAGACGTGAAACTAGTGACTCAAATGTCATCACTCCGGGTACTGAATTTATGTATGTGCTCTCTGTGGCACTTCAGTATTACATACAGAAGAGATTGAACAATAACACTGGTTGGCGGAGGATAAAGGTTAGCTGCCACAAATTACTGTGCTAAGGCATTCAAAGATTGGATGATTCCTTTATGCTGGAGTAATCCCTTCTTTATTTTTTCTCTATATACTTTTGGATTTCAGGATTATTTCTCTTTTTTATTTATGCTGCTGCATTGGGTACTTATTTGAAGGTTATTCTCTCTGATGCTAATGTTCCTGGTGAAGGAGAACATAAAATTATGTCCTACATTCGGTTACAAAGAGATCTACCTGGCTTTGATCCCAATACTCGACACTGTTTGTACGGATTGGTGAGTTCTTTGGGATCGTTTTTATTTTTACTTGGGTTTGTACTAATATGTTATTGCTGAATTGTTAGACTTTTATTTGATAGGATGCTGACTTAATAATGCTGGCTTTGGCCACTCATGAGGTGCACTTTTCAATTTTGCGAGAGGTTGGTTACTACTAAATTATGTATATAGGATAATAACTTTATAGAGTGCGTTTTTCTTCGTCAATTCATTTACCATATTTCTTTCCTATAGGTTGTTACTTTACCTTCACAGCAAGAAAAATGTTTTGTATGTGGGCAAAGTGGTCATCTGGCGGCTGATTGTCGAGCCAAGCCTGATCAAAACGGGAATTTGGTAGATGATACACCTATTTACAAGAAAAAATATCAGGTTTCGTGCTTGACACCCTTGGCTCTAGTGATTCTGGGTCAATTTGTCTGCTGAAATGTTTGTCAATTCTGTAATAACTGAATTACTATATTTTTAAATCCTTGCAGTTCCTCAACATTTGGATATTGAGAGAATATCTACAATATGACCTGGATATTCCTGAACCTCCTTTTACTGTGGATTTTGAACGTTTGGTTGATGATTTTGTGTTCCTATGTTTTTTTGTTGGTAACGACTTCCTTCCACATATGCCTACACTAGAAATACGAGAGGTATGAAAGTTTCTTAGTTTTTATTTGGTTCTTTCACCTTATTGCAATATCAAGAGTTTATAAAGCTCATAGTTATCTTTGTGCTTAGTTTACAAAGCTTGTTCTGTGAGATAATTTACACCATTTAGATGGAGGTGCCCTCCTATTCCTCCAACGGCCCTTTTGGTAGGTGGTAATAAACGGCGGTAATGGAAATGATAACTAGTATTTTGGTTGTAAAATCTCTTGGCTACTGTTGTCCATCTTTAATCATCTCATTTTAGTACCACTAATCAAACGGGCTGCAATTTTTTCTTGTTGGTATTGATCTCTCCTTATACGTGTATGACCTGTTTCATTTTTGTTTCAGGGCGCTATAACCTTGCTGATGCATGTATACAGAAGAGAATTCGCAACCATGGGAGGGTATCTTACTGATGCCGGTGAAGTAAGTTTGCTTATTCAATTCAGACTTAGTGTAATTGTTTTTTGCAGTATATTTATTTTATGAATGGAAATTTGGCAATGAGAAATCAAGAATGCAATGATTAGTAAGGTGTTGGGAAGATGTGTATTATATGCTTTCTCTGTCCTATCTGATTTGCACCTCCCAGCTAAGACAAATAACAAGTGGATGAAATAAATAATTGAATGAGACTAAAATAGAATATGAATTTGTGGATGAGATTAAAAGAGATTTGCGGGGTCATTACTAAAAGAGGAAAGTGTGTAAAGTAAGTGGGACAATTCTAAATAGATATTGTGTGCAAATTGAATGAGAAAGAGAAAGTAACACTTAAAAAAGGTTTTTCTAATATCTCCTTCCATTGTTCTTTAATTTAGTATGTTTGATATAAATAGATAAGGCAAATGTAAATTGTGGGATGAAAAGTGGGAAGAAGGGTCTTTAGTATTTCCAAAGGAAATAGGAATATGCTCAACGCATAAAAGGGAAAACACTTAGCTTAGGATCCTTCCTCCTCGATCTCTCCCCCTCCCCCTAAAAAGAAAGAGAGAAAAGAGAGAGCAAACAGGTGGAAATTGTGTTGTGTGTTGTCTTACTTATGTAGATTGTTTAGTTCTAATTTTTAGTTAGTAAAGTATCACTATGGTCTCTTTATCTTTCATAAAATGAGCTAATGGCAGTAATTGTTGGACTCAGGTTTTTCTGGATAAAGTGGAGCATTTTGTTCAGTCAGTTTCAGTTCATGAAGAGCAAATCTTCCAGAAGCGGGTTCGTGTACAGCAGGTACCCAACACCTTTGCCCGTTGCATTTTACTTTTGTTTACATAGATGCTTCATATATATATATATATATATATATATATATATATATATATATATATATATATATATATATATATATATATATATATGATCAAGTTCCAGTGAGAACCAAGCTTATATGAGAATCGTGAGAACCAATCTACCCAACAAAAAAGTGTTAATTCTTTTACAGACAATGTGTTACTTTTGGGCAAAAAATGTTACTTTTTATTCAAAAAAAGGGGTACTCTTTAATGTAAAAAGTAACACCTTTTTTAGAGTTTTGTTCAAAATTTTTTTTTAAAGCAACACTTTTCACCAAAAATTATCATTTTTTTTTCAAAAAAAAGTAACACTTTTTGCCTGAAAGTAACACATTTTTATAATATCAGAAAGATTGGTTCTCACGATCCTCATATGAAAATGGTTCTCACTGGAACTTCTTCATATATATATATATATATATATATATATATATGTATATATAGGGGCAGATCAGGTGAAACAACTAAAGTGGTGAAAACTGAAAACCAAATTGAGATATACATGTTATGGCAAAAGGTGTACATACGATCTTGTAAGGTGTACATATTTTTGAGAAGGAAAAGGTTCATATTTTTTATAAAAATGCCATTCGAATATATATACCTTTTTAAGCATGTATGTACACCTTTTAGAAAATGTCAAATTATTTACAAAAAATTACCATTGGAATGTGTACACCATTTAAACTTTTATGTACACCTATTTTTATTTTTCACCACTTTAATTGGTTTTCACATGATCCCAAACCTATATATATATATATATATATATATATATATATATATATATATATTTGTTTGTTTGTTTTTGGAAAAGAAAAATATAGTGCAATTATGCCCCAAATTGACTTTTTTCTTTCTCTCTCTTCTCTTGATTTTTTGAATATATATTTGTTGAAATTGTATCCTTTTTATGTGTCCACACTATCTTTCTGTGATGTTTAGATGTTCGAGAATAATGAAGAAATGAGGAATAGGGCGAAAAGAGAATCAGGAGAACCCTATGTAGAGCCACCGCCTCCGGTGGAAGACAAGGTGCGCCTTTATGTCGAAACATTGAAATGCAATTTGAAAAAAAGGCTTATTGAACGCAATTTAATGTGATGTGAAATATGCCTTTTTCAAACAACTGAGTGAATTGCTGTTTCGTCTTACTTCATCTATATCTGCGGTAGACTTGTATGAATGGAACGTTTTGCCACTTTTGAATGCATTAATGACTTAATATTTTTCTGCAGATCAAACTTGGGGAGCCTGGATATAAAGAGAGGTATTATGCCGAGAAATTTGGTGCATCAACTCCAGAGGAAATTGACAAAATCAGGAAGGATGTGGTCAGTCTCATCTGTTTTAATGCGTATAAAAATTTGTATGTTTAAATCATGAAAAGAATGAATTATGCTTTGGCAATAGTTGCTATGTCTAAATTTTGGTTGACTTTAGATTTAACTTATCTACAGGTTTTGAAGTATGTAGAAGGTTTGTGCTGGGTTTGCCGTTACTACTACCAAGGTGTTTGCTCATGGCAATGGTAATTGTTTTCGTGCTCTAAAATCCGTGGCATGATAGTATTATAGATCTTTGAATAATCCTGTTGTCACTTGTAAACTGCTGCAAGGCATTTCCAAATATCGGTGGCTTGCAGTATAATTCATGCTTTTTCCTCGCTTGCTTATGTATTTGATGCTCTTTTGAAGGTTCTATCCATACCATTATGCTCCTTTTGCTTCGGATCTAAAAGATTTAACTGATCTTGAAATCACATTTTTCCTTGGAGAGCCATTCAAGCCTTTTGATCAACTTTTGGGAACTCTACCGGCTGCAAGGTCTTGTCGCTCATTTTTTTGGTGTTAATGGCCTGTCACCTATCATAATTATCCGACCAATAATAGAATTTTTCCTTGTTGCAGCTCCGATGCTCTACCAGAGATGTACCGGAAGTTGATGACAGATCCATCATCACCGTTGTGCGAGTTCTATCCTGCGGGTAATGTTACTAGCTGTTTTGTTGGTACAATTTTGGTATATTTTCCGTCACAATCTCATTTCTGTTTCAAAATGCCAGATTTTGATATCGACATGAATGGTAAACGCTTTGCTTGGCAGGTATAGTAGCTCCGCTGAACATGTTTCTTTGTCTCTTTCAGTAATTGATTTTTTTTGATCATTTGCTTTTTGTGTCCCTCCCTCCCTTTCCAAATTCTTCAATCAGGGTGTTGCAAAGTTGCCATTCATTGATGAAAAGAAATTGCTTACTGAAACCAAGAAGCTTGAGCAAACTTTAACGGTTGGTTTCTTGAAATTTTTTCCCGTTTTAATTGACCAGTCAGTAAATGATTGTGTTGCTACTGTGCCTTCTAATCATTAAACACGTTCGATTTTTCAGGTGGAAGAGCTACGTCGAAATAGTGTGATGTTTGATTTACTATATGTCTCTCCCGCTCATCCTTTAGCTTCTCAAATTGTTTCGTATTACCATTTCTACTATCAGATGCCTCCTGATCAAAGATATGCTTGGCCAATTGACACCTATGCTAGGTTAGGATTATAGCTTTTGACTTTCAACATTAAAATCTTCATTTGCTCCTAGTCTATGCTATTCGGACTCTTCATTTTGCTTCACATACCCGTGTCCAATCCTTGATGCTGAAACATTGGTATGGCACCTAGACACTTCATGTTAGGCGTAAATTTGAATATTTAGACAGATCCAACACTTGGACACATACCAGTATTCGACATCAGTTTCCGAGTCCAAATCCAAGTAACAGCTCCTAATAATAATATTTGCATTTTTTGGTTTTCTTATAAATTTCTCCTTTGTGCAGTGGTGGAATGAATGGCTATTTGTGGTTATCCGAGAGAAATGGGTGGAGACAAGTGGTCCCTTCCCCAGTGGGTGGGCTACCTGATATTATGAATAACCAAGCTTTGTAAGTCTTGCTTGCTTTTATTGTGATTCTATATCCCTTGTATACTTTAGTGCTAATGTGAAGAAGAATATCTGTTCTGCAGAAACGTGACGTACTTGAATCCCCTGCCTCGTAAACACATTCCAAGACCTCCAAACGGTGTAATTATGCCGGCTAAGGTATGGAGTTTCCTTATATTCAAAACATGTCTCGTTACATTCTTAATGTTTAGGCATTCTTCATTAATGATCTAAGTTATTAATGTATGAAAACTAGCAATTTGACGAGTAATTGTGTAAAGTTAGATCTTTTTGCGGAGATTTCAGTTTGTTCATATTCATAGATACTAGATGATGAAAGCGTATCATGAACTAGCATTTACGAGTAGTATTATAGGATAGTAGATGTTTTTGTGATCGCTTTCTGATTGGTTATTGTTCGTGCACTTATGATCACTGCAGGAAGTGAAAAACTCTGATGTGAAACCTTTCCCCTTATTATGGCATGAAGACAATGGCAATAGGCGCCAATTTGGACGGGAAAGGTATAACTCTGCTCTACTCTATTCTATATGGTTCTTTATCTGCTGATAGAAATGATATATATTTTCTGGGTGGTTTTCGATTTCATTATCCCGATGCCATTGAGTGACTCCCATCTTGGCGGAATTAGGGGGTCGGATGTACACAACCTTACCCTTGTTAGAAAACCTTCACATGATTTAATTAGCCATTTAAGGCTCGCTTGGATTGAGAGTAAATATTTAATACACAACCTTACCCTTGTTAGAAAACCTTCACATGATTTAATTAGCCATTTAAGGCTCGCTTGGATTGAGAGTAAATATTTAAGGAGGTTAAAAAAATCAAACTAATGGAACAAAGGTAATTAAGATGCAAATGAAGTAATTGAAATAATTATGAAAGAAGTAGAATGAGAATAAACTAAAAAAGATGAATAAAAAGAGAAGGATGATTTCTCGTACTTGGAGGAAAAAAATTTCCCCCACCCTTCCATAGTAAATTTATACCAAAATGAGGGAACTAATTGCTATTTTTATCCATTTTCTTTACAATCTAATCAATTATTCAACTTTTCTAATAATCAAATTTCTTTAATCATCTATCTAACTAACTTTGTTTTTCTACTTTGACTTTTATTTACCCCTCAAGTGTATACTCAATCCAAGCAGACCCTTAGGTATAGTCTATTTCAATTTGAAACCAAAGCACTGTAAATCTTTGGACCCATCAAATACAATTTGGGTGGAATGTTTAATTTCGGATAGTTAAGAATGAGAAAATAATAAGATTGGGCATGGTGTGTTGTTGATTTAACATGAATTATCGAACTTATTTTTGCCTTACGTAGAGACAAATAAATTACAATCTTAACTCCATCTAGTTTTATATCAATTTAGCAGTGAAATTCTCAAATGTTGGCAAATGCTATATTTCCTTGCTAGGTCTCCTTCCCCCGCACTAATTGCCATATATTGCTACACAAATGCTTTACTACTGACCAAAACACCCAGTTACAGTAACCACCGAGGATCTAGAGGGTTAGGGTCATGCATAAAACACTCTTGCCGCTTTCTTTAGTTTTTATTACCAATTGCTCACTCTTTTTTTATATATGTTTTAGGCCTCAAGTACCAGGAGCAATACGTGGGCATCAGTTGGGTGAAGCTGCTCACCGTCTCCTGAAAAACACGCTAAATATTAAGCATACTAATTCATCTCCTGGTGTATTGGATTACATGCCTCATCCAAATCATCCTGGCAACTACATGTTTAATAGGCCGAGGCCAGGGCCCGCTGGACCTGCTGGGTATGAAAGAGGCTACTACGACGACAGCAATTATTACGGACAACATCATATGCCTAGGCCGATGTCAAATGGCTATAGACCCAATGAACCACGTGGAGGTCGACACAATGAGAGATTACCACGAGAAGATGATCGTGGGTTGGGAGGAGCTATGTCAAATTTGACACTAGGAGGGGCTTCTAGGAATCGACAACCAGCACATACGAGACCAAGGGCTCAAACCGCAGGACTCGTGCACATGCCAGTTCAACATAACAATTTTGTTCAAAACGTCGGTCAACTTCCATCACCACCCATGAATTGGATTAGTCAACCCGAAGATGGAAACAATAAGCATTTCCGACAGATGGAGACAACTGTCCAGAAGCAAGTCAGGCAAGTTTATCAAGCTAAGACTCAACGACCAACACATCAAGAATGATTAACGGCCGAAATGATGGATATTGTCTCAAACATTCGATGGGTTTTCGTGTTTGAAGATGATGTTAATCTGTACAGTGAAACATGTTCGGAAAATGGGCGCCATTTGAAAGCCAATGTCTCTCATCTCAGATATCAGGAACGTCATGGTGATTCAAGATGTTAGCGCGGATTTGTTGTTGTTGGGTTCCATGAATCGGCGAGCATGGGGTGTATTCTATTATTGTGTATTTGATACATTATTAACCAGGTTCCTTATAACGGCCAAGGTTCTGTAGATTAAACATCTTACGGTTAGGATACTTGACGTTGTAAAGACCTCAGTTAGTCACTGGATGCGATGTTCAATTTTTACAGTTGGCATATTTATACATCGGCTAGTTTTATTCAAGATACCGGTTATTATTTCATATCTGGGCGATCTTTTACTTGATGTCGTTTCTTTGTCTCTGATCGAATTTTTCCGATCACACTTGCTGCAGTTAGAATGTCACGATAAAAAGAGCTTGCTTTTTCAAGTTATAATTTATCCTGTGTCTGTTCTTGTTGATATTACTCTTTCGAAGGGGAAAATCATCAAATTAATGACTTTTCATGACACACTAACACACATTATTGATTATACTACAAACAAATTGTTCTTGAACTTTTTTTTCCTCTGTACTCACATCAATAGTTATTACAGCTATATTACATCCCATCCACAAAAACCACATTGGATGCCCATTATAAAAACTTCTCATAATATACTATTGCAAGAAATACCCTGATAAAAACAAACAAAAGAACAAGAACAAGCTACCATAAATAATTAGAGCCTTTTGGCCAGATGTAAGAGAATTACCCCCTAATCCAAACTGTTGATTTTGGGCAAATCCAGCAATTTCAACACTCTTACTCTCAAAAAAGCTCTTAGCAGCCCCACAAGTAGGGCACCTCCAATCTTCAGGTAACTGCCCAAAGGGTAACCCTGGTGCTATAGGGTAGCTTGGATCACCAGCAGATTCATCATACCTATACCCACAGGATCTACACTCATAAATTCCAGTGTTTAAAACTGCAAATTTCTCCTCCAATCTACGCTTATCAAGATCCTGTGATTCTAATGAACTGGGTTCTTCTGAATTTGGCTGTTCTGAAATGGGTTTGTCTTCTTTTGACACATCAACTGATTTTGGGGTGATATTGGGTAGATTTGAGGGTGTTTGAAGAGTGAAAAATTTGTGGGTTTTAGAGAAAATAGTTGGTGTAGTGAATTGGGTTCTGGGTTTTGTAGGAGAAGGTGAAGTGAGATGAAATGAGAATGTTGTTGGTCTTGTAATGGCAGAAGCCATTGATTCTTTAATGGTGGATTTTATATAATACTGTTTTTGACTAGATTTGTAGCTCAAATATAGGAAGATAATGAAATGTAGTGGAATTAAGCTGATTGTTAAAGTTCAAAACATAGAACATTGTAGAGGGATAAGATGGAAGAAGGATCCATGGAAGGCATATACCATACCAAGTTTTAGACCAATTGTTTTGAAAAAGGTGTTGGATAAGGTGTGGGTCTAGTTGTTCATTGCTTATGGCTTGTGGGTGAGCTCCATCCACATGTATCATAATTCATAATCATATACCTCTAGATATTATTAGTTATTACAAATAGTGATATTTTATAAGGAGAAATGTCACTATCTGTAGTAACTATTAAAAAACAGATAAAGTATATGTTTCTAGAAAGATTATAGTAAATAACTAAAAATACAATTTTTTTCAAAACAAAAATATTTAGTCCCTCTATCTTATTGGTTTTACAACAAATATATTTTTTTAGAAACAAATTAAAGATAGAAAAAATATAAAAAATACATGTTATAGAAAAGTAAGAAATGTAAGTGAGATGAGAAGATAAGGGAAAAGTGTGGATGAAAACTACATAAATAGCATAAGTCATTGCCAAAAATACAGTGTAGCAAAGGTCATAGGAAATAGGGAGCACTTTATCAAACATTCATTCATGTTTTATGTTGTATTTAAACGTCAAAACCAGCCGCGTAGTATGTTTGGAGTTGGTCATTTAAGGTTAGATTAATTTTGAGTTTGATTAGTATTGAGTCAGAATTAATTGGATTCGATCGAACTTATTAATACATATATGAGTTGGTTGACTCTTATGTAAAAGTTATAGCCCTAAAATCAGTAAAATATACGATATATATTCACAATACTGTAAACTTAGCTGAACTTATTATTCATTATGTGAGCTTACTTTTCATAATATAAGCCATATAAAAGATAGACTTACACGTAGCATATCCTAGTTTAATGTATTATTGTTTAAGATTGAACAATTTGAATGTATATTTGTTTTGTAAATTTGTGTGGAGTAAGATCAAATTTGCTCATAAAATGGAACCAAAAATCATACAAAGTTGAGGGAAAAAGTAAATAAGATAAATAGTTGTTTTGGTTCTTGGCTCATAGTCCCACATGCTCATGTCATGCCATTGGCCAATCTTTGGTGATGTTGAGCGCGATCCCTTACTAATAATCCGTCACGGCATATGTTTATGTCTAATTAAAATTGATTAGACAATTAGCTTATTAGCTACATTCTTCATATCTTTTCATTTGTCTCATTTTTCATTGCACATTTATGTATTTTGTGAAAAGATAGATATAATTCTGATTAACTTAGGATAACCAAATCCCTAAATAAATTCCTTATTTAGAAAGATTGATATCATAAACGAATATAATTTTCTATTCAGGTATCCATTTGTGTTGTATAATGTGTTGTTCAAAAACACTTGATAACCCTCTTACCAATCACAATAGTCTTGTAGTATTCTAACTTTTATATCAAAAGTTATGATGAAAATAGTGATTATGTGTTAATTTTGCCTCAAAATTTTTGGACGCTTAGCAGGGCCGTCTCAAACATTTTAGAGATCCTGTTCTAATTTTCGAATAGGACCCTTATTAATAAAATTACTATTAATTTTTTTTATAATACGCCTTTTTTTTAGTTATAACTTTGATTTTCATGGCCAAGCAAGTTGAACTTTGACTATTATTAGCTTGAGATTTATTATAAATATATTAAATATATATTAAAGAAACTTGGTTAATAATTTTTTTTATCAGAACAACAAAAACGGAGATGATATTTCTAAAAAACATTAAAAACTAATTAGAAAGATATATAAACCCAAACAAGAAGTGAATGTACATACTAAGTAAATACGACTAAGTAAATATAAGTATTATAACTAAATACAACTAAATATGGGTATAGCTATGGGGCCTGTTCATTAGCACAGCTTGCACATGTGCTTAGCCGGCCCTGACGCCTAATCTTTTTGTTTCTTTTCTTCTTTTCTCGATTTGATTCCTTGCTTAGTATTTTTATCCCTCAAAAACTCGTACTTTTCTATAGAAAATATTCATTTTACTTGCAATACACGCAGAGACACAAAAAAATCCAACCCAAGCTTAAAATGCAATCGAAATTTTAATAAATACAATTGAAACACATTGATTTTTGCTCATAATTGGGGGAAAATTATTTAAAATAAAAAGTTACCGCTTCCACTTGACTATGTCTTAACTTGTAAATTATTATTATATACAATACAAGAATAATTGATGAATTCGAATAGCTTGAAATTAGAAATGAGAAATAAGGCATACGAGAAAAATAAACAGAATATAAAAAAAAATCAATTTTTAAAATTAAAATTATACTCCATCATTCAAAACCACCCTTTGTCACACAAGTCACAAGAATTTAGCTTTGAAATAGTGGTTAATAAAGATCAACCCCTTAAATCATCCAAATAAGTCATATAAACACAAGTCTTAAGTCTTAACACACCAAATGGTGGGTCCCACCCACATCTAGTTTCATTCCCCTACATTTTCTCCATCCCCTAAACACAACCCCAACACGCAATAGAGAGACACAACTCACATACCCTCAAAACAAACTACTCGTGACCCTTCTTTTCCCTTTTCCTAACCAGCCGGTTCATCTTCTAAACGTCTCTTCTTTACCTCTCGTCTTCCTTTCTCTCTCCTCTCAAACTCCCCTATTCCCATGGCTACCGAGGAAGACCAGCCCATCTACGCTTTCGACGATGATGAAGATGATGAAGATGATAGTGAAACTCTCAATGGGGCTGTTCCTGATGACGATGTCGTCGTAGATTCCGATTCTTCGTCTGGAGATTCTGCCGCTGTTACTGTCGCTATACCTTCTTCTGCTTCAATCTCTGTTGCTGTTCCTCCTCCTATTACTCCGTCTAATGCCGTTACCGTTGCTCTTCCTGACCCGAAACGACAGCTGTCTTGTTCTCCGATTGTGAATCCTGAGAAAAAGCCGATCGATGATTCTAGAAGGCTTTTTCAACGTCTTTGGACTGATGAGGATGAGATCGAGCTGCTCAATGGTTTTCTCGAGTATACTGCTAATCGTAGTACGACGTTTTCTGGTCATCATCATGATACGGCGGCGTTTTATGACCAGATCAAATCCAAACTTCAATTGGAGTTCAATAAGAATCAGTTGGTGGAGAAATTGAGGAGGTTGAAGAAGAAGTATCGGAATGTCTTAAGTAAAATGAGTTCTGGTAAAGAGTTTGTTTTCAAGAGCCCACACGATCAACAAACTTTTGAAATTTCTCGAAAAATTTGGACTAATTTGTCTCCGAATTTCCGTGGTGTTGCTGAATTTGATGATGACGATCAAAACCCTAACCCTAATGCTAATCAATTAGCACTTGCTTGCGCGACTCCGCCAAGGCCGCCAAATAGCAGTTTTGTTATCAGTCACATCAACCTCAACAGTGCTGCGGCTGCAGCCAATTCATCTACACCTATGATGGTTGATCAGAAACCAGGTAGTAGTGGAATTTATAGCATCAATAATAATTCTGTTACTCCTAATAATGTTGTTGGTTTTGATGTCATGATGTCAAATTTGAATATTCCTGCTGCGAAATTGTCGTCTAGGAAGAAGCCTAGGATTGGGAAAATTGATGAAAAGTTTGTGAGACCTGTGAATTTGAGTGGAAATGTTGGTGTAGAGGGTATGAATGTCGATGAAAATACTAATGTTAACAACAATCACAATAATAATAATGTTAGTAATATTAGTACTAATAGTAGTAATATCAATCTTGGTTCAACAATGCAAGGGTTGATAGAGGAGGCAGTGAGGAGTTGTTTGTCACCAATGGTTAAACAGTTGGTGAATAATACTGTGAATGGGGCGGTGTTTGGAGGCAGTGGTGGTGGGATTAAGGGACTTGGGTCATTGTCTTTGAACGCGGTTCCTTTGAGTTTGTCAGGGGTGAATGTGTTGGGCGGTAGTTGTGGCAATGTAATGGGTGATAAGTGGAGAAAACAGCAGATCTTAGAGCTTGAAGTGTATTCAAAGCGTTTAGAGTTGGTTCAAGATCAAATCAAGATGTCGTTAGAGGAGCTCAGATCGCAAGGGAATTAAATGTCTGATTTAGAAAGGTGATTGGGTTAGGTTAGTTGATGTAGATTTGTGAGTTTCTCTGATTAATTTTCCCTGTTTGATCGGTGGTCGAACATCGATTTGGCTGATATAATATCTGTAGCTAGTAACTCAGAGTTGATACCTTTTTTCTTTCTTTCTTTTAGTTTGACATAAAAGAGAGCTGTTGAATAATGTTGATTCTAGGTGACGCTCCTTGCCGAGCTTAATTTCATGTATAGCAACGAATTTAATAGATAAAGTGGATCATATTGACGAATTATGTACTTCAAGTCTTGTTTTTGGCTTTTCGTATAGTTGATTACTCCAAGTACTATGTACAGCCTACTTGCTGGATTTTCAAGTATTTATACATCTGTGGGATGGAGGTGGAGTTATGTTGTTGAATTGGCCTAGTAATTAGTGAATTTTCCAGTGTTTTTTTTCTTTCTAAATTCAATTACAAATTGCTGTTACTTCTGATGATGATACTCATTGAGTATATACTCACTTGTGTTTATTTTTTGTTGATCAGTTTAAATTAGCAGCATAGTTTTTGCCCTTTTCAAACTCTTGATACATTTGTTGTTCAAGAGCTCCTGTTCAAAGCAATGTCACTTCACCTTAATGGAAGGGCATGGGCCATGGCCTATAGGTATAGACGTATATGATATCACCCGCTTTCATAAAATTTGGGCATCCATTAGGGTTGGGATAGTATGACCCAACTTACCTTTGATCAAGTTACTTTGTTACATTTCGAGTTCTGTTTGAAGGATGTAAAATGTGAGGTTTTGTTTTCATGAGGAGACGGATTACATTTCCTAACCTTTGACTGTATTGTAATTTGCTTAACTATGTCAGCTGTTTGTGTTCGAGTACTGGAAGGGTATAAACTGAGAGTTGGTCACTAATTAGTTTGTTTTCGTGAGGCGACTAATTAGTTATTTATCATAATACGTAACTAATGGAGCTCATAAAAACTAACAGAACCCTAGAAGTTTATGGAAATACATTTAAGTTATCCTAACCACAACTAGGCTATTTGACTAGTGTTTATTGTTCTCTTTCATGAATCATGAGTCGGTCACTGGGAATTTATATTTGTAGCATAAACAATAATATAAATTGGGGTGATAGAACAAATTGGGAATGCAACAGCTGTTGAAAATGGTGAAGAGGCAACGGAAAAGAGAGAGGGAGACAGATACCCTTATGAATACAAACACTTTCCAATGACGTTTGAAAAGAATAGAATATGCCTAAGTTTCCCAAGGCAAATCTGGAATTTATTCTTTGGCTTTTAGGATGGGATGGAGTCTGGAGTAATGGGTTGGGTTTGTTTGGGGTCACACTAACCTAATTAGGTAGTATTGCCCAACTTTCTTTATTCCCAACGAATAGTAATAGGTGAAGTTGATGTTTGACAGCATTCTGGTAGGCGTAACGGTATTGTTTATGCATAGAATTGTTATTAAGAATTTTGTATTTTATTTATGTAATTTAAAATTATTTTTGCATTGAAAATATAAGAATTTAATTGTTTTTTATTAGTTTACCATTTATTCTTTTATGGGAAGAAAATATTAATTGTTTTTCGATTTCTAGATTAAATTCTCTTTAAAAGTTAATTATTGATATCAAAGAGAATTTGTTAATTTAGATTGACGGTTTCACAAACTAGAGCCTGTGGTTTGATTGGGTGGTTTATCTTGCTAACTACTTATTGTACTTCAAATTAGCCGTTATATTTTTTGTTTTCACGTTATCTAATAGTTTCTCTGGTCTATAAAGTTGTTTACGAGGTATGTTCTCGAAAGTAAAGAAAAATAAAATTTTTTAAATGGTGAATATATTATTTTATTGAATAATAAATTTACTAGAAAAAAGCGAAAATCATAAGCATTAAAAAAATATTAAAATAAAGTTAGTGAAAAAAATATGAGAATTTTTTTCTAGATAAGATCTTAAATTTGATCCTAGCTGCCTTTGTCTCCTAGCCCACCCCTTTTGTGAGAGTACTAAAAAGAGTATAGTTATGTAAGGATGACAAAATGGGTGGTGGATGTGGTATGCCCTCCTCTATATCCATACCCACCTAAAATGCCCATACCCATTTGGGTATGTATCTAAACTCATCTCATCTAAACTAGGTATACCTATTATGAGTATACCACCTTATTCTCGCTGTACATTCACTCCAAATCCACGTTATATACTTGATAATCCTTAAAAATTTAATTGTACATCTAATTTTGTTTAACCATACAATGTAATAAAATAAAATTAATATCCTTATTTTTTATCTATAGTTTTTAATAAAAATTACAAAATTGATATAAATTAGTAGGGTGAGAGGCTATTGGGCGGGGAGGGTGGATATAGGGTGAGGCGGGTGGGTGTGGGGTAGTTAAGACCTCATAGGCTCATACACACCATCTACAGTACCCATGCAGGTACAACTTTTTTTACACATATCCATCTCTTATACTCATCAAAGTCATATTCATATTCGCTTTAATTAGGGCTATTGTGGTACGAAACCTATATAATTTGAAAAATATTTTAGTTAAAGGGAAGATGAAAATGTGAATAAAAGGTTAGATGAGGTGGATTGGATTCATTGATCCCTTCTTTGTTGCCTAGTCTTTGTAGTTTGTAGTTTGTAGTTAAGTAGTTGAGTTAAAACCAAGAAGAGAAGAATAGTAGTGAGTAGTTCACTGTTCATATGATAATGTAGTCCAAGTCAAGTCCAAGTCCATAAAATAGATTAAACTTGGCTAGAGGCTGTCTTTGTCGTGATAGCCGACTCTACCAATCCAGCTGCCTAAATCTAATGCCAATT
The DNA here is from genome assembly GCF_026212465.1 of Amaranthus tricolor. Taxonomy (NCBI): domain Eukaryota; kingdom Viridiplantae; phylum Streptophyta; class Magnoliopsida; order Caryophyllales; family Amaranthaceae; genus Amaranthus; species Amaranthus tricolor. Next base: position 4,137,706 of record NC_080058.1, read on the forward strand.
GCCATGCTTGCTTATATAATCCTCCTCATCTCTGACTCATCTCTAATTCCTTCCATATACATTGTATGCTTTCATTTGATGCTTTCTTTTTAGATCTTCATTGATGATTGTTGAGTTAGTCGCTTCATGATGCAAAATTAAAAAAATTGAGTAAAAATAATTAAAATGTACTTATATTTGAGGAAAAAAAAGGAAAATTGGGTGAATCAAATATTTAAATATGAATAATTATTAAAAAAGATGTGAGACATAATTAAAAATAAAATTGTAACAAATTCAATATCCTTATAAGGGACTAAAAACAATGATGTTAATTGTTTTCAATGGTTTTGAATTTGGAAAAATCGATGTGAAAATAAATTCATGTTATTTTGTCTTTAATCTATATTTATGGAGAATTATAGATTAGTTTAGTAGTTGGTGATTTTTTCTTTTATTACAGTTATAGATGTTCAAATCGCACCACTTATATATATGATTTATTCTCTGGGCTTTTTTTTTTTAACTCCTTGTGGCATGAATTAGCCTAGTAATTATTGGTTTTTCATTTCATTTGCGTGAGTGTCGAATTTGAGCTAAATGAGCATGCACACTTTGACTTTGACTATCTACTTATAACACCGGTAATCAACTAAAGCAAATTGAAAAAGGATTGTGATTTATGAATATTCAAAATACTAACAAAATTTTCCAAAATGTTGTAGATTATTAGCAACCAAACATATTTCAAAGTATATATAGTTTTGCAAATTTTTTTTTAAAAACTTTATTTTCTCGATTGCAAGGGTAGATTCAATTTAAAGAATTTTCACAATTTAAATAAAAATAAATTAAAGTTAAGTGCGTATTAACATAAATTTCACATCAATCTAAATAAAACTAAGAATAAAATAACAAATAATATTTTATTGATGTATATGAGTACTTTCTATGTTGATTGTTAATAACAAAATACTTTTATATATTAAACCCTTTAAAATTATTCCGTAGTTTGATGAGTGATAAGTGTATGTCGACTTGTAGGGTAATAAACGTTTGAATGTTACGTATGAGTAAGCAAACACTTAATTTACTTCGTTAATACACCGTAAAATCAAATCTTAACAAACCCAAAAGGCTTAAACATCTTACTCACCCAAAAAGATAAGCATTTTGTAACTTTATTATTCCCTCATGTTTCCATGGAAGAAATCACAAATACTAGTAGGAGTACTCCAAATGGATCTTATGGATCCTATCCAAATGGAACTGATATATCTATACCACATATTTACCTCCAAGTATGTAGCTATTTACTTTCTCTGTGACAACTTACGAGAGATTGCACCACTAACAATTAGCACAAATATTAAGAAATTGATATGGATCAGTAAATCATGCAAAATTTTCTAATCAATAACCGTGATTTGTAAATCACCACAAAAAGACTAATATTAAAATAAACAAAATCAAAAAAGATAAATTAAAATAACAAAACTCTCATCCTATCACATCATACGTAATTTATTAACCTTACAAATAATCGTTATCTACTAAGATCTTCTCGTAAATTGTGTGAGTATAATTAAAAGTGACGTGCAGAAAAGAATGAAAAAATATGGTGAAGACACAACCTACAATAGATATATTATATAGTTAAAAGAGTAAACTAAAATAGATGGGTGGCAATTGTTTAATTAGGAACAAAGGTAGTACTAATTAGATGGCTAAAAGTGAATCTTTAACCTGTCATTAATCGATGGTACAAGTTCATTCTAGATCTCTTTGATTTGATAAAAGGGACATTTTTTTGGACTCACGATTAGTAGTTTTCATACCTCAAACATGTTAACCAATGAATCCCTAACAAATTTAGAACATTAGGGCCAAGCTAAAGAAGCACTAGAAGACTATCTAGCAAATAGTTGTTTACCGAATAATTCGCTTTTTATCAAAGAAAATAAAGTTAACAAACTAAAAATTGAAAATTATCAGAAATAATACAATTTTTTACTTATTTTTCTAGAATAATATCAATTTTTGATCAACCATAAATAATACTAACTTAAGATAGTGTTTTCCTAGAACATCCCTAACATGTTAAAAATTAAACGATAGAAAATTATACGATAAAAAAATTGGTAAATTAGTTGATAAACTAAAGTTAATATTATTCTAGGAAAAAAACCCTTAAATTGGTGGTATTCATAGTTAATCAAAATTTAATATTATTATAGAAAAATCAAAAAAAAATTATATTATTCACGGTTTTCGGACCGAAAAAATAAAAAGCAATATAAGTAATCTACTTATAAATAAGTAAATACTCCTATAATAAAAAAATCTAAAGAGGCCAAACTGAAAAAAGTAAGCCGCGACAATGGACAGCAAAAGTAGACAGTGGGGGCGGGGGGCCTGCTGTAACTGTAAACATTTAAAATTTGAAAGATTGCCAATGGGAAAACATTTCCTGGATTAATTTTGTACAGAAACCTGAAGTTCAATTAGAAAAGCTGAATTTATTGTTAATAACAGGAACTGTGAATTTTCAATACATGGCAAACTTGGCCTTAGTCTTCTCAAATACTTGCTCGGCAATGGCAGCTTCGTTCCCATCAGCTTTTTTGATCTCGAGATTAGCCTTTTGGTAAACTCCGGTGCCCCTCAATGCATCGGCAATAAAATCATCAAATCCGATTGCTATGGCAGCTTCGGCTTTAGCTCCGTACACTAACCTCTGTTTATAAAATGCACAAACTAAGATGAGCCAAATCCGGGAATAATCATAGAACACAGGCGGTGTTCAAGACAAGAGAACAAACCTTAATTCTCGAAAGATGTATGGCACCGAAGCACATTGGGCAGGGTTCACAAGATGCATAAATGTCGCAATCTGATAGCTCGATTCGATCAAGCTTTTTACACGCCTGAAATAATCGATTGAGTTAATATTAATTTTATTGTTTAATAATTGAAGTAGTCAACGTTCACGATGCATCATATTACAGTACATCACTTCTAATGCCGAAGAACTGGAATGTGCTATATTACAAACAACATTGCTAAAGTAGGGATGGGAAAGTAGGTGGGCGGATGCAGAATGCCTTCTCCATACCCATACAATCACGACCCAAGGCGGGTAAATTTTCATACTCACGGCTGCCCAACTGGGTATGAATTCAAACTTATCCCCACCCAATATGGCGAACTAGGTACACCCATCATGGGTATACGATATACCTGCCTCACATTCAATCCAATTCCGCGTTATATATATTTCATAAATCTTTACAAATTTAATTGTAAATATAATTTTGTTTAAACCATTCAATAGATTGGCTTCGGCTACATGAACCAATAGATCATTTCTAGTGATCATCCACATTGTTTGAGTTCTCCAATTATTACGCTTTTCTACCATCGCAATTGGCAAGTCTAAATCCTTCATATCCATTTTCACTCACACCTTATGCCCTCTTTTTTAGGGCCACGCCAACTTTCAATCACCTTACATGTTTACTAACACCCATCTTAGGACATGCCCAAACCATTCTAGTAAAAATGAGCAAGTGCACCTATTTTAGCTCCTAAATGTGATTGTTCTCTAGCCCCACCAATTTCAAAAGGTAGGCTGAACCAATATACTGAGAATACAACTACCAAAGTTCACTTGGTTAATCTTGCATGACGAATAACGATAGAATGAAAAGACCGAACTTGTACAAATCTTTCATCGAAATCAGATCTCTTTCCCCACGGCATATTTCACGAATGAAGAGAAATAGACGCTCCCAAGCAAACAAGAGTTATTACTAAAGACCGTCTCTATGCAATAAATGATTTAAGGTTCATATGGACAATGCTAGAGGCTTGTTTGGTAACCTGACAATTCATGGTAACAAACATACAGCAGAGATCAATCGTCCACAATCATCTTTTTACGGCCCATCTCTAACACTAAAGCTTCTTAGCGAAAAAGAATGATCCCAAGCAATGTAAATAGCGTTAGATTTTAGAATATTACAAATTTGAAAGGCAAATTGGAGGATGTAAAAGTAAACAAACAATTCTATTTGAAGCAAAAAACAAAATAGAAATTTCATCAAAAATACTTCACAATAATGTTCTAGTCCATTCAACAATGAAAACAATCTCAAACCGCCACAAAGCTAGTCATCTAACCTCTCGTATCGCCGTGACCTCTGCATGCGCAGTTGGGTCAGTATGCTTCAACACCATATTGTGACAGCTGACAACTACTTCATCATTACAAACAACAACAGCGCCGAAAGGACCTCCATCTCCGGTATCAACCCCCTTGTAAGCTTCCTCGACTGCTTTTGTCAAGAATTTATGATCTCTATCCTGTACAGCTGTTTAGACAGTCCAAATATAAGAGTAAAACATTATGATCCGCAGTAAAGACATCGTAAGTTAACAATGACCCTTCCTCGAGTCATTATTTATCGATCACTTCACTTCACCTCAAGGATCAATGTATAAAAATGAATACTTGAAGGTTGACACTTCAATATTGACTAAGAGTATGATTGAATAGCCAACTCTAACTAACTAACATTTAGATACAAATACTTCACCATTGTCCAACAAGGGGTTGTGACCCTGAGTAGATACCATCCCTAAACCATAAGAAGAGGAAGAGCTCCAATGACTAAAAAGTGTGCCATCCCAACATAGGCCGCACCGTAAACTATAAATCTCACTAATTATTGTAACAGTTATCAAATACTTCATAAAGTTTCAAGAATAAAATTAGAAGATTCTAGATTTGCGTGCTTACCTTCTTGGTGACCAGCAAATGCAGAAGCCACAGAGATGGTTCCATCTTTGGTTTCAACAACTGCAAATCAAAGTAAGTACAAAAAATTTAAATTAATCACATATGATCAAAATTGATGATCATGGTGCATTAGCTAAAATGGAACAAACCCATCAAAGCTACACTTCTATATATAATGGATTTATGATTTATATATATTCTTTCTAAAAAATTAATCAATTCATAGAAAATTTCACCAATTTCAGTAAATAAGAGGGAAATAAATAAGGTTTTGATCAAGCAATTTGAAGTCATCATACTTTTAATCTTCGGTAGAATAAAGACTAAATTATGCCAATTACACAATATTTTGATAATTTATAAATTATCATCCGGATTAAGTTCAGATTACCCAATATCAGGAAAAAAAATAAAAATAAAAAAATAAAAAAAGTGTATGCATTTAAACGATATAATCCAGGGATAGATGATGATGTATAACCTAATGATCAATCATCAATCAAACAAATCATAGGAAAAATAATTCATAAAGCATCATACAAAGCAAAAATTAAGTACCCATTAAAATTCATTTTAAAATTTAATCAAAAACCATATTATAATTCAGCGAAAAAAAATGCAAATTTCAAATTTTAAACAACAAACCAGTTCTTTAAAGCTAGAGACATACCATTAGCATCACCCATGGTGGGAATTGAGATCAACAATGAGGAAAATTCCGAGATGGGAAACTAACAATTAGAATGAAGATTAAAGATAACGAAGAAGGATCAGGAAATTGATTAATTAAGAATAAAGAAGAAAAAGGTAATTGAAGAATAAGAATATATAGTTGAATAATTAAAAATTTTAATAGAGGAAGAAGAAGAAAAACGAGATTCCAAATTATACAAGTGTAAAAAATGATGAAGAAAACTCCAAGAAAGTGTGAATGTGTAAGAGTAGAGATCACAAAAAAGAAAGGTGAACGTGTTTATATAATGGTTATGGTGGTAAATTGGTAGAGACTCAGGAAGGAAGGAGTGGTGATGGGTTGCTTCTTTCTTCCTTCCTTGCAATTCACCACCAGTTCGTCCTGCATGACACCGTTTCATTGTGAGACGGATCTATACAAAAGACCCATCAGTAGAGAACATTAAAAGAAGAACCCAAATTTTTTTGAGAGACGGTCTCTCCGTGAGACGTATTAGATATACGGGCTAAATAATTCAACTAATACAATTTAAAGAGAAAATGAAGTGAGTTTCATGTTTTGAGGTCGTCTCTTTGAGAGACTATCTCTCGCAATAGTAGCAGGAAGAAGAATAAAACAATGAAATTTGAATTCTCATTTATATATGAAGCAGTTTTTTAAATAGTTTGAGTTAACCCAATTGAAATCATCTTACGATATGAAGCAGTTTTTTAAATAATTTGAGTTGACCAAATTAAAATCATCTTACTATGAGATGGTTTCACCGGACAATAAGTGATTCACAAATATGGCATTTCTTTCACGTTCCCATATTGCATCAAGATTTATTGATTAGATGTAGTCATGTAATTAGTTTATTTCTAATTGATTAATTTATAATTGTAAATAATTAGGCTATACGTGATCATACTAAGACTATAATAAGTGAACATTGTAAAATTTTAAGTGATCACTTTAAGACAATAAGTGTTTAATGGATGAATCCAATTGAGATAATTTCACTATAAGACTATCTTATTTAACAATTTGTGTAAATAACGAGATCATTTAAATAGCTAGCCTTGTCAGAATCGTTTCTCAACGAGATAACCTTAAAATAAAAAATCTATACGCTAATATTTGTATTATTGAACTATTTGACACATGTATAAAACCATCTCAAAATGATACCTTCGTAACAAAATTTGGATATACTTTGTTTTTGTAACTTAAATTATGGATTTGACTTTTGAGGACCATTTTTGAGGACCAACCATTCAATAAAAAAAATTTAATAATGAGTAACTTTCGTAGGAGACTTTAAAATGGTATAGTTTCATAAAAAGAAGTCTAAATTCAAAAAATAAACATTTTAATATTTAAAGTGTTAATTTTAACATTTAAAATCAAATATTAAATATTAAACAATTAAAAGTAAGTACTTTAAATACGAATGTAGAGGTTTTATTTAACTTAATTTAATTGGACTATTCAGCTCAATTTTAAATTATTTTACAATGAGACAGTCTTGAAAATTAGTGTTTATTAATAAATATAGTAAAATAAACAGACATAATCGGATACGGTTTAAAAAAGACGACCCAAATTTTTTTTTATCGAACTTTGATTAGTATAATAAACAATATTTTTAGACATGTTTTATATTTGGAAGCCAAATATAAGCAATTAAATTAAAGCAAAAATGTGACCTTAATTTAGAAGATCAAATGTGATTGGATATCTTTCACAGACTCAAAACAACCCATACTCATTAAGATTTGTAAAGTTTGTGGTTCAAATAATGGATATAAAATTTTTTGTTAACTTTTGGTGATTTTTATTTTCTTCTAAAAAGGTAAAACTTTTAACATTGTTAAAGCTTAATTTTGTGGCGTTATGTAGTAATTGTAAGATTTTTTAACGTTATTTAGGACTTTGGAGTGTTACACTTAGTTTTTTTTTAATTTGAGATTTGGTTAGAAAACCCCGAGAAAAAATTAATCTTTTTAATAGGCGGTAAAAATATTTCCTTTAAAAATTATTGAAAAGTCTTTTACTTATCACACTTATTTTTGAATGTTGATGTTTTTAGAAGATTTATATATATATTTTTTATTTATTCTATGTGCTAATTAATCAACAAAATTTTATTTCACCAATGTCATTAATTAACTTCACCTAGAGTCGCGTATAATCAAAGGATTGAATGTCTACAAAAACGCATGTCAATTAAATCGATTTTTCTATTCTTGATATTTTCGATTTAAGTACAAGGTAAATGGATTTAGGTGAATCTTCTCCGAAAAAAGAAAAAAAAACATTATATAGGTTGGCATAGTTTGGATTCATAAATTTTACATACAAATTCTCTAATTAGACAATTTTATATTGAGATTAACTTTATTAGACTGGTTTAATATACACTTAGAGTCTTAAAACCTGTCTAAAATCTTTTTATTAGTTGTGGCATGTGAGGTAAAAAAGTTTAAAAGAACATTTATGAGGAAAAATACAAGATAATTTGACAAATTTCTCCACCAAATATTTTTAGACTTTATACAGAGGAAGATTTGAAAAATCTATAAACCAAATGGTAAATTGTAATTTTTTTTAATAAGCCAAGCTAAACCATTTAGATTTTAGACTATAAAAAAAAAATTAAATACTTAAATTATATTTTATTATGATTTTATTTATGTTTTAGACTTAATTTTAATCAGGCCTATAGAAGATTTGTTGAATTTTTAAAGTCTGTGCATTGCGTAAACGTAAGAGTAGGATTCCACAAATTGTTGGATATGGATTCCACCGTTGGAACACGTTACATACGAAAGAGGCACTTCACACTTGTGTCATCTATCCTTTTTATTATTTTTTTAAAGGGGCATGTTGTCACACTGTCATCAATCTCATCTACTACTCCATATATTACGTCCCATTAAAAATTAAAAAGTATTTCTCATTTTAATTCGTCCCCCTTAATTTGTATTATTTTTAATTTTAGATAATATTTCATTATTTTCTTTTAATCTTATTCATACATTTTAACTCTTTTAATTTCGACCATACAATTTATTTTCTCTCTTCATTTATTACCACTTTTCTAAAAATCCTATTATTTCTCTTTGATTCAATTCTAACGGGACATATGAATAACTAATTAACAATTACCATTAATCAACCCTACTTTTATACTTCATCCCAATGAATTAGCATCAAAGCAAAATAATGTTTTTTAAAATAAATAATATAAATATTTGATAATAAATGAAGAGTATATTGAGTTATGAAATTAAAAAAGTTAAATTATATGGATAAAATTAAAACAAAGTGGTAGATTATTATTCAAGAATAAATATAATGCAAGATAAATGGGACAGACAAAATAGCAAATAATACTAAATGAATAAGATGCACTCCCTCCGTTTCTTTTCAAACGTCATATTTGCTTTTTGAGTATTATTTATTAACCACTCTTAATTTGTAATTTATTCTTAATTTATAAATTAAAACATAGTCAAATGAGATCTTGTTTAATTCATCTCAACATAAAGTGTATTAATATCTATTTTTTTATAATTTTAAATTATGATTAATTAGAGATATTAAAGATTAAATTAGTGCATTGGCAAATGTGAAAAAAATAAATATAACGTTTGAAATGAAACGAGAAGGGAGTAGTATTTAATTAAAAGAAATAGTAGGTCATTTTCCATTATTATTAACAATTATAATTGTTTGGATCTAAATACCAAATAATACTCGATATTCTAAAGTGCGTCCCCTCAAATGTTGTTCACCAAGCCTGAACCAAAGATGTTAAAAGATTGAATATGAACGGGAGGAATGGCCCAAAATCATACACATTCCTCGTGTAGAAATCAAAACAGTATCAAAGCTTTAATCCCAACAATACAGGATCAACTAAATAAACCGTATACATGCCACATATCATCAAATTTTGTTCTGGAGAGTATTTCAAGCTAATACAATAAGAATTCGAGAAAGAAACTAAGAAAAAACACTGAAAATTGGGAATTTATTAAATTACCTGAAGATTTATCGAGAAAATTAGGTCAAAAACTCGCGTTTCTTAACTGATCAAATTTCGGGATTCTGGTCTCTAATCAAAGAAATCTATCATAAGATGGTTGTTTTTTCCTCCGAAGCCTCTTGTATTTGATTCTTAAATGTGCTTTTCTGTGCCAGTAAGGTCTTTGCCCAGCTTCCCTTCATCTTGTAGATGAACATAATGCTTTAATTATTAGACAACTTCCATACACCAACCAAAACTAAAGAATAAATCAATCAATCTATGGACTTTATAGGTCATCATCATCGTACCCAGTATATCCCACCCATAAGAACTATGATCAGGGTCTAGAGAGGAAGGAAAGGCGACAACCCATATCTATAAAGGAGGATGTGGCCAGAGAGTCCCTCGGCTCAAGGATCCTCATAAAGAGTGGTTCAATCTTTGCAATCGAAAAGCTTAGCATGATCCATATGTTGCACTAGCATGATCTATATGCATTTACCAGGGAGGGTAAATCTTTGCAATCGACAAGCTTTCATGATCTGATGCATCTACGTGAGAAATTTATGAACGGGAGTTCAAGCAGGAATTATTGTTCTATATGTTGCACTCGTCAATGTTTTTTATTGGCCCTATAATTGAAGATCGATAAGCAGTGAATCACGGGAGCATAAGTCAATATATTTTGCAGCTCAGTGAAGCCAAAAGCAATGAATATGCAGTGATTTCCCATAAAATTCTGGCACGAGGTAGCGATGATCAATAAATCGTGAACATTTATTGGGTTAAAGGGAACTAATTCAGTAAAAAACAAAGTCAATAATCTAGGTAATTAGAAGTAAGTGACAAATTTTCCCATTCTAAAAGATCTGAACACCAATGAAGTACAAAGAGATGAGCATGCAACATAATGATACGCAGGAAAACAAAAAAAGGGGGAGCAGCAAAATTACCTTTGTTTTTCAAGAGGCTCGGGATTTCAAACCAAGGAAAAGGAAAAAGAATCAGTTATGAGGTGAACGATCAAATTCATTTCAGCGGGCATCATACCATATATGACACAACCTTCTCCATATCCACAAGCCATTACCCGTTCTGCTCTTCCTCACAACCATCAATCTTGCTGTCCACATTCCAAATCGAACCAAAACCCGCACAAAACAATCTTGGCAGTAGCAAATGGAGGGAAAAGGAGAAACTGAAGATAAAGATAACACTGTGAAATGGAAAAGAGCAGTACCTACCAGAAAGGAAATCTCCGTAAACAAACAGTGATCCAAAAATAACCATCAAAATAGAAAGAAATAAGAAAGAAGACTCTTTTTATTGATACTGACAGACACCTATCCACATGAAAGCTACCCATATAACAGTTTTCAGGTTATTCGATGTTACCTGTAACTATAACTTGTAATAGTGCTTTCCAACCACAGTTCTATGGGTTATCGATAGAACCATCAACCATTACTGCAAGCTTAAGTCAATGTTCATTGCTTCAAATGGTAGATGGACATTCCTTATAGAGGCTATAGGTGCCTTGTACTGTCAGATTGAATCATTGAATCACTAAATTCATAACTCCATGTATCCCAAGGCAACAGGAGAAATGGGAGGACCTTACTTATATTGCTTCCAACACTGCTATATGTATTTTCGGATAATGGTCAACTGAAAAAACTGCAACTTCTTCCACATATATGATTGACTTGATGAGACCTGTGACACTATCGTATTGTGTCGTCCAATGATAAGCATATTTTGTCACCCAACAGGTGATGCAAACTGGGACTCAACTTTTTAGTAGTTCAATTTCTATGGAGGTCCCCATAGGTTGCGTATATCCGATCCCCTCTAAACCTGGCTCGGGTGGAGCCACTTTATGACATTGGGGTAATGGAATGTTGTTGTTGTTGTCCCATATGTTGAGATTAGGGTTTTGCCATTGTTGATTTTGATTGTGGTAAAGCATGCATCATACAGTACCCCATAAAAATAGCCGCGAACACTCGTAAGACCAGAAGTCTGAGAGTAACAATGTTGATGACTTTTCTATTTGAGTATCATCAAGGCATAAAATACAAGTTGCAATTATTTACTTTCAGCCACTTCCCCATTAGGGAGCCACTTTATGCCCTACATAAATCATTAGAACCAATAAATTTCAAAACCAAGGTTCAATAAAAATATCTAAAGATCCAAAAGAGAGAAAAGAAACGGGTGAAAATATGATCACACGTAAATATCAAGTTGTAATGAACATAACAAAGACTATATTAAACATTATCATATATGCCAATTGATCATGTTAAAGAGACCTTGCATTTTTGACTTAAGTTGAAATGTCTCGTTGAGAAAACCACATTGCAATAATGAGAATCAGTTTAAAAGTCCATAGAAAAAATTCCATTGTTGGGTGTGATAATCAACAATAAAATGATCAGGGAAATAGCAATTCCTCACCCTTCAGAACAAATATAGAATACCAATGCATGTATAAACAATGAAAAGAGAAGAGATAAGAAACAAACCATCTCGCAAGCGCTATGAGATAACTCAAATGCTTCTTCCCAACGATTAAGTTTAACGAGGCCAATGATAAGGTCAAAGAATACACTTGCTTCTGGAACCCCACCATTCCTTATCAAATAAACAAACAGTTCAACACCTTCATCAACTTTAGATGCAAGACACAGACTCCTAATCAGAGAGAAATAAACATGTGTCACCGTATGAGAAGATGCAAAAGATGACATTTCTTTACATAATTGTACAGCTATTTCCAGTTTTCCTGCCTTGCAAAAGCTGTCAATCAAAACTTTGTAAACAGGAGCAATTGGTACAGATTCTTTATCACTTAGGACATCCAGAAGGTCCAGGGAGACAATAAATTCTTGGCTGAATCCTTCAATTACTTTCCGATAGCTTGCAATTTGCATAGGCCAATATGTCTGTTTCATCTCTTCCAGAAGGCGGTGAGCCTTATCTAGAAGACCATAAGAGCAACAATAATTAATCAAAACCCTATAGGTCACATAATTGGGAGCACAGCCCTTCTCCTGCATCAAGTTGAACAATTCGAGGCATCTTTCAAGTTTGCCAGCTTTTCCAAACCCATCAATCATTGCTGTATAAGTTACGACATTGGAATTGCAACGCTTTTCCTCCATCATCAGCATAAGCTTATAAGCCTCATCTGTCTTTTGAGACTTACATAACCCATCAATCATCTCAGTGTATATTACAATGTTAGGAGCACAATTGTCTTCCATCATTTTGGATAAGACCTTTAAAGCAAGATCCAGTCTTTTATCTTTGAACATCTTGTCGATAAAAGAGGCATAGGTGTATATAGTAGGACTATATCCACGTTTAGACATTTTACTGAATACCTCTTGTGCTTTATCTAACTCCCCCATCTTGCAAAATCCATCAATCAAAGCATCATAGACGATGTGGTTTGGCTCACAACTATCTGCAAACATTGCATCTAGTAAATTATGAGCTTCTCTAACCTTGTGTGCTTTGCATAATCCATCAACCAAGGCTCCATAAGTGAACACATTTGGCACACTCATCTCAGCACAATTTACCTTAAAATACATATCTATGTCTGGTGAATGTTGCTCTCCTTTCATCCTAGCATAAATTTGGCAGGCTTTGTCAATGTTTCCAGATTTACAATAACCATCTATTATAGCAGAATACGTCACTACATTTGGCACGCATCCATCTGACAACATCATTTCAAAAAGTTCATCGGCTTCACTTATCCTGCCTACTTTAAGGTACACGTGAATTAATGTGGTGTAAGTTACAACATTAGGTGAACAACCATTCGAAACCATTTCATTGAACCACTTACGTGCTTGAGAAATTAGACCAGCTTTACAAAACCCATCTATCAGGACAGTGTAGGTATACACATCTGGAGCAACGCCATTTCTCTTCATTTCATCAAACAGCAAAAAAGCCTTTTGCAACTGTGAACCATTGCAGAGGAATTCGATAACCTTAGAATATGTACTGCAGTTAGGCACAAAACCTTTACCCATCATTTCTCGGATAACATTATATGCTTTGTCAAACTTTCCAGCCTCACAAAGACATCTCGAAAAGCTGGTGACATTGACCTTATTTAACATTAACCCCAAGTCAATCATTTCATCATAAGCTTTCTCAGCCAATTCTAACTCAGATGAGCTCGGAAGCTCCTCCTTAGAACAAATTCCTCCAATGAATATGTTATATACAAGATAACCAGGGTGACAACCGCAATCTGCCATTTTCTTGAGTAATGTATAAGCATAGGAATAGTCTTTAGAAGTGCAATATGAATGAATAAGTGAATTAAATATCCTGCGGTTAGGATAACAACCTTCAGCCATCATCATGCTTAATACTCTCTTGCACCTACCTAGCTGTTTTTTCCTCAAACACCCACAAAGCAAAACCCTATATGTTAAAACATTAGGCAAGGATGAGTTACATCTCATTTTATCCAAAACATCCATGGCTTCATCAAAAAGAGAAGCTTCACATAAACCCGATATCATCGTTGTGTAAAGTTTAGTGTCAGGGACTAATCCTTCCTTTTCTACCAATTCAAGGGCTTCTCTCCACTTGCCATCCTTACACAGAGCACGTGCAAAATTGTTCAATGTAGAAATATCCATCTTATAAAAAGCACTAGACATCTCTACATGTAGTAAGTGTGCAGTATCCAACCTACCAGCTTCAAGAAAAACCTGAACAAGAGCATTATAAGTCCCCCTTGACGGTTTATAACCAAAATCTTTCAGCCTCCCAAGCTCCTCTAAGGCCATATTCCACCTCCCATCATGGCAATACTTCCTAACAAGAAAATTAAGCAGCTTACCCAAGACCTCCCTATCATCATCTTGAATTTCTTCAAGAAAATGCTTTGGTATCTTATCATTTCTATCACACCCCATTACCTCTAACAATGCATCATAAATCCCAGTAGTATGATAATACCCAACTTGCTGACCAGCCCATAAGAAAAATTGAACACCCAACTGAGGGTTTTTAACAAGTTTCAACACATTAATCATCAAAGATTCACTTAATTTGTCCCTAAATTTCCTAAGAAATTTCTGGGTTTCAAACTCAAACACATTATTACTCTCATTTATTGCACCTGAAATCAATACAGCATCAGATGAGAATTTACCTTGCTCTAATTCCTGTAATGAAGAACAATCTGAAGAACCCAGAAAGCAATCCTGTATGGTAGAGAATTCTTCACTGGAAAATTTAACTTCATGGCTATTACTCAATGGTGGGGAAGCATCAGGATCCACTAATCCCTCATGGGTATCATTGGAATAATGTTTACTGCTGCTGATACACTTGAAATGAGTATAGGAATACGGAAAATTAGGGTTTACAGAAAATATTGAAAGAGGAATTGATTTGTGTAGAGTCAATTCAAGCAATCTTTTTCTCATTGCTATGAACTTAAGTGTCAGAATTTTGAAATTTTCATGAGCAATTTTTCTGGGCGGTTGATACTGAAGAGAAGCATTATAAATTTTATAAGGAAGCAATAACAGTACAAAATGTTGAAGATTTTCTATTTCTCCCCCCAATTTAACACACCAAAATCACATTTAAAACTTTCACAAATTTCATTTTCAATACAAGTAATAATAAATTACAAATTGTTAAATAATACTCTAGTACTATCTTTGGACTATACCCTTGTAACTATAAAAAGTTGGAAAAATTACCCTGAATAATACGAACTTTCACTGATTTTCTTACAATAATACGAACTTTCAATTAACCATGAATAATACGAATTTTGATACATATTTCCCGCTGGCATACCATTTTACCTGTTACCGGTAAACTTACTCATTCCTTAAAAAAAAAAATTTTGGCTGATAAAACTAAGTAAGAAAAATTACCCTGAATAATACGAACTTTCACTAATTTTCCTACAATAATACGAACTTTCAATTAACTATGAATAAAATACGAACTTTGATACATATATCCCGCTAGCATAATGAAGAAATAGGGAATTTACCGTTTCTCCAGGTAAAGAACCGGTCAGGTATGTTAGCGGAAAATATGTATTAAAGTTCATATTATTCATGGTTAATTGAAAGTTCATATTATTGTAGGAAAATCAGTGAAAGTTCGTATTATTCAGGGTAATTTTTCCTAAAAAGTTAATAGTTTTTTATGTCTAATTTAATAAAATAATTTTTGTACGACATTTAAATTAATTTTTAAGATAAACTGAAAAAAATTTCATTGATTTTGACTTGTTTGCTCGCAGCCTTATACCAAAAATCAATAAAAATAACCAACTCATTATTATGTTGGTCAAATAAACTAAGTCAACCAACCAATCAATCGTAATTTTTAAACAACCCTATAACTATTTTTATTTTTAAATTAAAGAATTTACGTAAATTAATGTAATCCGAAAATAAACAAAAATAGGACCAACTCAATTCAGTGAACCACTCAAATTCAATTCAAAGTTAAATAAACCACTTACTAAAGATTTTTTAATTAAAGATTTTTGGGACATAAGTAGTCACGAAAGTTTGAGTAAGGTAGATTTCTCAAAGGTTCATGCAAAAATTACATCACGTTATGAAAACTATAAATCGATGTACTTATTCATCTTTTTTAGGGTAAATATTTTAATTAACAACTTTGATATTTGAGTACAAATTCAACATTAAGAGTACGTATTATTAATGGCATTTTGGTAAGCATGTTTTTGGATAGTGTTACAGGCTGATTAGAAGAGTTTGTTAATTTTGGTTATTTTTGGCGGGAAAGTTTGTTAGAGGAGTTTGTTAGCCTTTTTTGGTATTTTTTGGTTTGTTATAACAACCATGCTTAATTTGTTTATTATTTTTGTGTGGTGAAGAATTGTGTTAATTATCTTTATAAGGCACACCTTGGGATTGTAATTAGGTATGATTAAAAATATTACTTCCCTCATCTCTCTTCTCTTTCTTTCTCTATTTTCTTTTCTAAATTTCTAAAATCGTTGTGCATTGAATTTCAGAATCTTAATTCTGGAATTCTTCCTTATCAGTGATATCAGAGCAACGCTGTGCTCTCTCTAACTTCAGTACATTCTACCGCCAGTTGTTACTAGGTGAGTAACCAAGATGGAGGCTCAGCTAGGTGACTTGGAGAGGAAGTTTGAGGAGCAAACCAGAGCTTCTGCCCAGAAATTTGATGAGATTATGCGGATGATGCAAATGATGAAGGATAGTATGGCAACACCAAGGAATGAAGATCGAATTGCTCAACCAAAATTGGGGTATAATCCTAAACTAGAGTTCCCTAAATTTGATGGTAGTAATGTTAGGGTGTGGGTTAAGAAATGTTGCAAATACTTTGATTTATGTAAAATTCCTAATGATCAAAAGGTAGATCTAGCATCTCTTAACATGATAGGGAAGGCTGAAACCTGAGTAACTTGCTACTTAGCTAGTAGGTCAGTGGTTGATTGGCATGATTTTGTGATAGATGTGAGTACTCGTTTCAGAGATGAAAGGGGAATGAATGTGGTTGAGGAATTCAATAGGCTGCAACAGACTGATAGCATTGAATCCTATGTTGATGAGTTTGAAAACCTGAAATCTATAATGTTATAGAATGGCTATTGCTTGCCTGAGACATACCTGTTAGAAAGTTTTATAGGAGGTTTGAAACCTGGAGTTAAACCTCTAGTAAGGGCTTTTAAGCCACAATCAATAGTTTTTGCTATTGAATATGCTCGGTTACAGGAGGAATCAATTAAAGCCAACTCGAAAACCTGGAAACCAAACACATACCTTCAAAAATCTTACCAAAACACAACCCTGAACTACAAACAACCTCCCCTACTTCCTACTCCTGCAGCCAAGCCTTTAGCCATGACCAATACCACCACAAAACCACCTAAAATACCAAAATATGTACCAGCAGATGTTAGGGCAGAAAAAATTGCCAAAGTATTGTGTTACTATTGTGATGCTTCTTATGATAGAAACCACAAATGCCCTTTCAAAGAGTCCCAACTTTTACAGTAGAGATTGCTGACTTAGATGAAGCAGACACTATGGCAATTGAGTTGAAGGAGCAGGATGAGGTGACTACTTATGCCCCTTACATCTCCTTAAGTGCCTTGACAGGTGACCAAACTTATCATACTATGAGAATCAAAGTGATGAAGGAGGATTTTCCTATTCACACTCTAGTTGATTCAGGCAGTACACACAATTTTCTAGACATAAGTTTAGCTAGAAAATTGGGATGTGAGAATGAGACCATACCTGTTAAATCAGTCATGGTGGCTGATGGAAACAATTTGTTGTGTCACTCAGTCTGCAAGAAGTTTACTTGGTCAGTAGCAGGCCATGAGTTCACCACAGAAGTCATGTTAATCCCATTAGGCAGTTGTGACATGGTTTCAGAAATACAGTGGTTGAGTACACTAAGAACTATTGCCTGGGATTTCAAACACTTGACTATGAAAATCAACATAGGAAGTGAGTCAGTGGAATTGAGAGGTGTTCCTAACAGGAAGCTGAGGATATGGGAACATGGCCCATCCCTTAAGTTACTGTCAGGAGCTGCATAGGTTTGCTTAATGCAGGTGTCTGATATAGACACAGAAAGTCAGGACCCTTGCTTGTTTCAGTTGTAGGCTGCGGAGGTTGAATATGAGGAGCTTCAACAGATGAAGTCTCAGTTTCCTAGTGTCTTTGAGGAGCCTTCAGAACTGCCTCCTATTAGGGGAGTGTTTGATCACAGGATTAACCTAGAACCTGGTAGTGGAGCTGTTAATGTCAGGCCCTATAGATATCTCTTGAAACAAAAGGATATAATTGAACAGTTAGTTCAAGAAATGCTTAAGAGAGGCATAATCCAAACCAGTTCAAGTCCTTTTGCATCTCCTGTGGTACTAGTGGGGAAGAAGGATGGAACATGGAGACTGTGTGTGGATTACAAGGAATTGAACAAAAAAACCATCAAACACAAGTTTCCTATACTTGTGCTAGAAGAATTAATTGATGAATTATCCGGAGCAGCAGTCTTCAGTAAACTAGATTTAAGAGCAGGGTACCACCAACTTAGAATTCATCCTAATGATGTGTTCAAGATAGCTTTCAGGACTTATCAAGGACATTATGAATTCTTAGTCATGCCCTTTGGTCTCACTAATGCTCCATCTTCTTTTCAGAGTTGGATGAATTCTGTTTTCAAACCCTTGCTGAGAAAGTGTGTGTTGGTTTTCTTTGATGACATCCTGGTGTACAGCAAGACAGTGGCAGAACATTGGCAGCATTTATCAGCAGTATTCGCAATAATGAATGAGAATAAGTTGCATGTAAAGTTGAGAAAATGTTCATTTGTGTCTTCAAGAGTGGAATACCTTGGGCATTTTATTTCTGCTAAGGGTGTTGAGACTGATCCTAGCAAAATAAATGCAATTGAGTCCTGGCCAAGCCCTGTAACCATTAAAGATCTTAGAAGCTTCTTGGGGTAGCTGGTTACTACAGAAGATTTGTAAAAGGCTATGCCTTAATCAGTAACCTCTCACTGATTTACTAAAAAGGGCGCATTTGCTTGGAATGATACTGCACAAAGAGCTTTTGAGGATTTGAAAATAGCCTTGGTCACAGCCCTAGTCTTGGCTTTACCTGATTTTGCAAAGACTTATGTAGTAGAGACAGATGCTTCAAAAAAGGGAATTGGAGTTGTATTAATGCAAGAGCATCATCCTATAGCCTTCATTAGTAGAGCTTAGGGGCCAAAATGGCAAGCACTGTCTGTGTATGAAAAAGAACTTCTGACTATGGTTTTTGCAGTACAAAAATGGGAGCAGTATTTACTAGGGTCTCACTTTATAATCAAGACTGACTAAAAAAGCCTTAAGTGGTTGTTACACTAGAAAGTTTCCACCCCTTTTCAGCAGTTTTGGTTGTCCAAACTCATGGGTTTTGATTATGAAATCCAATATAAACCTGGTCAAGAAAATGCTGTTGCTGATGCTTTGTCTAGAGTTCAAGGTTCAGAAGTATTGATGATGGCCATAATCTGTAATTGATTCCAATCTCACCCAGGCTATCACTGATAGTTATGCTTTGGATGGCAATACCATGGGGATCTTGCATAAGTTACAGAATGGAGAGGATGTGCTAGGATTTAAATATCAAGAAGGCCTACTAATAAGACATGGCAGGATTGTAGTAGGGCTTGATGAAAACTTAAAAAAGCAATTAATAGGCTGGCAGCCTGCTTCTCTGAAAGCAGAACACTCTGGTAGAGATCACACTACTAAGAGATTACAAGGGCTCTTCTATTGGAGAGGTATGAGTAAGGAATAAGCCAGTTTGTGAGAAAATGTGTGGTGTGTCAGGCCTCAAAGTATGATACAGCAGCAAAACCTGGTAAGCTACAACCCTTACCTATTCCAGAAATAGTTTGGACTGATATTTCTATGGATTTTATCTCTGGATTATCAATGTCTACGAGCAAGAATGTGATCTTTGTGGTGGTGGAGTAGATTGAGTAAATATGCTCATTTTATGACACTCAAGCACCCTTATTCAGCTCTTGAGGTTGCCCAAGAATACTTAGACCATGTTTTCAAGCTCCATGGGTAGCCTAAAAGTATAGTAAGTGATAGGGATCCAGTTTTTCTAAGTCAGTTCTGGCAGGGGTTGTTTTCTCTCCTTGGAACTAAATTTCTGTTATCCTCTTCCTACCATCCTGAAATTGATGGACATACAGAGGTTATGAACAGGTGTTTGGAGACGTACCAGAGATGTATGTCTAGTGAGAGACCTAAGGATTGGTGTAAATATATGCCTATGGATGAATGGTGGTATAACACACACTTTCACACTGCTACTCAAGCAACACCTTATGAAGTTGTGTACTGTCAAAAACTACCAATTCACCTTCCCTATTTTCCTGGAGAGTCACCTAATGCAGTTGTAGACAGGAGTATGCAGAAAAGGGAAGAAATACTTAAGATTCTCAGAGGCAATCTAGAAAAAGCTCAACACGGAATGAAGATGCAAGCTGAGAAAAGGAGGTCTGAGAGATAGTTTGTCTTAGGGGATTGGGTATGGCTTAAATTGCAGCATTACAGGCAGCAATCTATGCAGTCCAGGAGTAATACTAAATTGGCTCCCGAATACTTTGGGCCTTTTATGGTCATAGCTGTGATAGGAAAGGTGGCCTACAAATTGCAGTTACCTGACAGCTCTAAGATCCATACTGTGTTTCATGTTTCTCAGCTCAAGCAATTCAGAGGAACATTGCCTTTAGTTGCTGAGATACCTAGGGATGGTCAGGATCAAACTACCCCACTTTTGCCAGCTGCAATTATGGAGTCCAGAGTCATACAGGTTGTAGGCAAAGATGTGCAACAATACTTGATCAATTGGCAAAATAAATGAAGCATCTTGGATTACAAAAGATGATTTTGAGGCAAACTTTCCTGGTTTTTGTCACACCTTGACTTGAGGGCAAGTCTCTCATAGGGGGGGGGGGGGGGGGGGGGGGGGAGTAATGTTACAGGCTGATTAGAAGAGTTTGTTAATTTTGGTTATTTTTGGCGGGAAAGTTTGTTGGAGGAGTTTGTTAGTCTTTTTTGGCATTTTCTGGTTTGTTATAACAACTATGCTTAGTTTGTTTGTTATTTTTGTGTGGTGAAGAATTGTGCTAATTATCTTTATAAGGCACACTTTGGGAATGTAATTAGGTATGATTAAAAATATTACTTTCCTCATCTCTCTTCTCTTTCTCTCTCTATTTTCTGTTCTAAATTTCTGAAATCATTGTGCATTGAATTTCAGAATCTTAGTTTTAGAATTTTTTCTTATCAGATAGAGCATTAGAATGAAAAGGAAAAAGAAGTAAAAAAAGAAAGGGAGAAGAAAGGAAGGAAAGGGAAATGAGATGAAAAAATTTATTAATTAATTTAGAAGCTAAATGAAAGTGTAATGACGTAGTTTTATTTATAATAAAAAGCAAAATAGCAAGAGTAAGTCAATTTGATTATTCTGATTATCGATATATTTTTTCCTTCTAAATATTTTCAAAATTAAAATATTTGACTATTAATAAAACACAAATTCTTACTTGAGACTGTCTTTATAAAAGACGTGTCTCAAATGGGCCGGCCCATTATTATTAAAAAAAACTACCAAAAAAACGCACGTTGTGTAATTTTATTGGAGTTGGTGTTATAACCTATTAAAGTTGGTATTATAACCTATTAAAGTTGGTATTATAACCTATTAGAGTTGGTATTATAACCTATTAAAGTTGATATTCCCAAATAGGTTATAATACCAACTTTAATAGGTTATAACACCAAATACAAATACCAACTTTAATAAATTATAATACCAACTTCAATAGGTTATAACACCAACTCCAAATACCAACTTTAATAGGTTATAATATCAACTTCAATAGGTTATGACACCAACTACAATAGGTTATAACACCAACTCCAAATAGAATGAAATGCGCGTGTCAATTTTTTTGGTTTTTCTATCTTTTTTTAATTATTGGGCCTGGGTCTGAAGAGCCATAACCCTCTCTTATAAAGACAGTCTTTTAGGAGAGGCGTTGTTAATAAAATTAAAAGATTAAACCTTTTCAAATCTCCTAAAATTCCTTCCTCCCAAATCTTCATTTTAAAATTGCTATCTAAACCAAGAAAATTCATCCTTCCAAATCCTCTTATTTTCTTTTCTATACTGTATAATTGCATCTAATTGTGATATATTATATGGAAAAATATGAGATAAAAGTACTATGACATATTTGATGGAAAAATATGATATAAAGTTATTGCCTTTTGCATGGCCATATCATCTTCCACATATTCAACTCTTCAAATCTCTGGCTGTTCTTCTCCGATGAAATTCAAAATATCTCTATCCTTTTAAACTAGAAACACAAGAAAATCCTTTAACATTCAAGAAATGGCGAACACCCTTCTTCCTGATCCTTCTGCATACGCAACTAATAAATTTCTCTATCTTCATGCCATCCCACTTTTACGCCCTTACCCAATTCGATTATCTTCCCTTACTCCCTTTTCTTATCCTTTCATAAACCCTATATTTTCTTCAAAATCTATAAAATCCACCCCAAAATGCAACGCCAAAATCCCTAATTCTTCTAATTCCGAATTGGGTATCAAAGAAAAGACTTCGAGTACAATTGGGTTTATTTTAGATTCCTTATCTAATGCAGTAAAAGCTCTAAAGAAACCCGCGATTGCTGCTTTGTTAGTGGGTATTTTGTTAATGTATGACCCAAGTTTTGCTTCAGCAGCATCTGGTGGTAGAATTGGAGGTAGATCATTTGCTCCGAGATCATCAACATCCGGGTCTCGGAGCTACTCAGTTTCGCCTTCTAGGACGGAGTTTTTGTATTCGGCACCGTATTTTTCTCCGTCTCCATTTGGTGGTGGTGGCTTATTTGTGGGGCCTGCACTTGGAGTTGCCGTTGCTGAGTTTAGTTTTCGTCTACTTGTGCTGGGTTTTGTAGCATATGCTATTGTATCTATAGTGGTTTCTAATAGGTCTGAAGATGGGGTTTTGACTGCTACTGATAAAATTAGTGTGATCAAGCTTCAGGTACATTGAATTTTTTGCCTGCGTATGTATGATTCTCTTATATATATGTATCTATACACTGTTCCATTAGATTCAATCTTCATTTCATTTGTAATCCTGATTTGAGAGATGATAAGCTTTAGAAAGACATGATAAGAGTTGTTGCTTTCCCTGCAAAATAAACGTTTTGATTCGTCTTGCAAATTTTGCAAAAAGAGGACTTGTAATCCAAATACTTTTGCTTTCTTTGCAATTAGTGAACAGCAACAACAACAATGCCAAAAGATTTTCATTGCAATTACTGAGAAATTATAACAGTTCAGGTGTGATTTTGGCATTGCTAAAAGAGTTTTTTTAGCTTTGATGTCTTGGTATTTACTACACTTTTCTTAGTGCAATTAGTGCAAGAGCATATAGAAGACACTACGAGTCTCCATAAGTGGGTTAATGACTCGTCAGCTAAGAAAGAAACTGTGGCATTTCATTTAAAACATGCTTTTATTATATAAACGTGTGTATCTACTGAATGAGTTTGAAAGTTGGCTTGAAAACTCGTTATCCTTGACGGAGGACTTGTGAATGAGTCTATTGTGGAATTGGTGAGTGGATTTTGGGGGTTAGAGTCTGAGTACTATTCTTATCAATCAAAGTGTTGAAGTGTAGTAAGATAAGCGCTTTGTAGCGAATGCTTAGAATTAGTTTTACATTTAAATCTGATTTGTTAGCTGTTAGAGTTTTAAATAAATTAATAGTCTCGATGGAAGAAGAATTATGATTTCTAAAAAAGTCTTATATTATTAGGAGGCTCTTATTTTATTAAGACTAGATTAGGATAAATAGGCGTTTGAGGTGTTAAAAAATTAGTTTTATGTGCATTGATAATTTGATTTTACCAGCCGTTCTGTGTGTAGCAAATATAAATCCGAGAGAAGGAAGAGAAATTCCAGTTTTGATCAAACCTTTGAGAGATCAAGTTAAATCTATTTAATAGGTCTAGTTATAATATAGGTTTTTGAGAGCTATTGTCAAATCGGATGTAGTCGCAAATTGACAAATTATATTTTTGCTGTTTGTTTTTGATTTTTCAGAATAAATAAAAATAATTTTTCAAAATAAATAAGAAAGTAATTCAAATTGGATGTAGTTCATGATTTTCCTCTGCAAAGTATTTTTGAAAGGGCCGAATTCTGGGGGTGTTATAGATATACTTTGTTCTTGCTAGAAAATGTCACATGGTTGATTATATGGTTGCTTGCTTAGTTTCCCCTATGGGATGTTTATGCCATTTCATTTTAAGGCATATGTTGCTAAAGAACAATATGGTAGGATGGTTTGCTTACTCATCCTTAATTTGACTAGCATATTGCTATACTCAATTTCAGAACTTAAGGTATGCTTAGGAGGGGTTAGTTCTTAAGGGTTAGCTCTTTTGTCTTCTCCAAAGCATACAGATACTGAAAGGTACTTTTACTTGCTAACATTTGAAAAGCCACTTGGAATATTTTGTAACTTTTGAGTTTAAGTGAGATAAATCTACATGTGTTAGTTCTTAAGTTATGATGGACCAACATGATTGTAGATGCCTACTGATTGTTTCTAAAGCAATGTTCTAATTCTTTTGGTTTGACTTGGGGGTAGGGCACAACACATGGCTGGTTGTGTTGTAAGAAATTTTTAACTATCACATTTTCCAATGGATCAAAATTTCTCATGGCGGACATAGTTTAAAAACAAGGCTGCATCGCATTGCTTTGGCCGCGTTGCAAAGATTTTCAAAATAAAGGAATCGATATTCCTCGTATTGTAAAGGTGTAAAAAACTCGCGTTTTCATATCAGTGGATATCTTAAGGTTTCGACCGATATTTAGGCGTTACGATAACCACATCACTATTTCAATACCTTCACGATTGTTACCGCATTTTTTACACTATGTTCTAAACACAAAAATGTGAAAAGGATATTCATCTCAAAATACCCAACATTAATTTGTGTACATTTCACTATGATCTTTGTCCAGTAGACCTGAAACATGCGAACATGCGTTACATATAATATCATAGTGGTATGACTACCATAGTGGTAGGGCCAGTTGTCTGAGCTAGCTTTTAAGCAATAACTTATGCTCATATGTCAATCTCTAGTTGAAGTGTACTATCATGTTACTTAGTAATTTTCAAATGTTGTCAAACAATAAACTATAGGCTCTCCTTGCATTTGTAATTTTCAGTTGTTGAGAAATCTAGTTTGACCACTTCTAGATGTAATAAATTATGTTTCTTTGTATTGGATCTCTTGTTACTTTTGTGGTTTGCATTTTCTGGTTGATGTTGTTGTTGGGTTTTCACTGTGAGTTCTGATGCATTCTAGGTCGGCCTGTTGGGCATGGCGAGATCTCTTCAAAGTGATCTTAATCGTATTGCTGAAATTGCGGATACATCAACCCCAGAAGGTCTTAACTACGTTTTAACAGGTGTGTCTTTCTTCTACTGTCCAAATGCTATTAGTTTCTCTCTCTTCAAAGAACTATTGCCTTTTCAGGGTATGTTATGATCTTTAAGTACAATAAAATTATGTCTAATATGTGGTTGTCTGAGATGAGCCAATGAAGTTAGTAGAGGATATATGTCCTTAATGCCTGCAATGACTTTTGCATGATACCTTGAAGGAGGTTGTATGTGTCTTCTAAGGAGCTTAGTTGTAAGAACTAAGACGTGCACTTCGGACGTGCGTTAAAGTTGGAATCCAACTGAATCACTTTCCAAGTTTGGGATCATAGGGATATGAAAGGCGCGTGCTATTGCATGTTGTTTTTGCTTTTGTTTTTTAGGATAAAACATTATTTAATAATATGTTAATAAACAATTAGACTAAAAAAGAGCTATAGCATATACAAGGAGAGAAAGAAAAGGAAAAAAAAACAATTTGTCCTTGTATTTAACTTTTAAGAGAGAAAAAGAAAATAGGAAATATAAGGATTTGTTTGGAGTTGTGAAACTAGACTTTTCTCTTAGTGCCTCCACCGTCATAAGATACCTTTTATTTTTGTTATGTTTTGTTCTTGTTCTCTTCTTCTATCATCTTCTTTCTTGTAGACTTTTTTTTTTTTAGTTGTGCCCTTTTCTTCCTTTTTATTTCTCCCTTTTTGTTTTTTCTTACGCCTTATTTATTATCAATTCTTTATTTTTCTTCTCTTATGGATTCTTCTTATTTATTTTCATTATTTTGATAACAATTTGGTAGAGTACAATGGGAGTTTGGACATACTGCTTTAAAATGTGAGTTAAGGTACCTCTTGGGTCATTTTGTGTTGTATTATCTTAGCCAATGATTGTATATGTTTTAGATCTTTCATGTAATTATTTATGAATATCATATTGGTCTAAGTATAAAATATGCTTTAGTATTGTTTTATATGCTTTTGAGAAAAAAAGTGCACCTCACTTGCGAAAAACTCGCAATTTCACCCTACGCGTAGGTTCCTAGTTTTCCTTGCTCTTTTTAAACCAAGATTAGGAGTCTCAAGTTTGTCTACAATAACAATCATGCCAAAGACTTAATTCTAACATTTGAGATTTGCTAAATGAATCAGATTAAATCAACGTGACATTATTGGTTACAAGTAACGAGTATACTTTATTTAACTCCTTTATAAGTAACAAGAAAGAAAATAAATTCTATTTGTCATCCGCAAATGTCATATATTCTCATCCTATATTCCTTTGTATCTATTGTCATATGCCCCTGCACATCTCAATTCTTCATGTTATTGTTCACTCTTGTTATCTAAATCATCTTTAACCTATTTTTCCTTTTCTAAACTCTTCAAAGTTCCAATCTTACACTTTTTTATCAGTTGCATTTTTGGTCTACATGACGCGACTAAATCAACATAAACAATTTTCTATGAGTTTTTCTTCAATATTTATGACTCTAAGATCCTTTCTTGTGTTGTCTTTTATGATTATATTCTCATTTCAATATATACATGTTAACTACCTTGATCTTTATAATGATCTCTTCTGAACGCATACTATTTTGAGTTAATTTTGACCCATATAGTAGTGTGCTAGTCTGAATTGGCTTCAAATATGGGGTTTGGAAAGGATAAGAAGAAGTTCGATAAATTGTGTGTCGAAAGTATTTAAGCTAGCTTTGTTATGAGCAAGGATGTTAGGCTTTTAAAGTTATTAGATCTGGGAGATGTAAGCATTGACAGAATTGGGTTAATCAGTAATTTATTGAAGATGAAGACACCTTGCTCTCACTTTCTATACTCCTTTTAGTTTTGAATATGATGCTATGTTTCTTACTAGGGCTTATTAGGTTTGAACAATGAACTGAAGAAAATTGATCAAATTGAACATAGGATTTTCTCTCCCAAACTTATTAGGTTTGAACAACTTAACTAAACTTATTATGAATGAACTCAACCCATGTTGGAGCTGTGAAAACATGAAAGTGAAACTGATGGGAAAAGCATATTGGAATGGAATTGAATGAACTTTTGCATTGCTGACATTGTTGTTTATATCTATCATCTGGTGACTGCTCCTCATCGTGTTCTTGGGAGGCTTTACTTGTTTTGCCTTGCCATTTTCTCTCCTCGAATCACCATGTTTCTCGGCCTTACCTGATGCTGTTTGTAGATTTTCTTTTGTTGAAACTTGAAAGCCTATCTGTTGTTAAAATTCTAAGATACTATGTTGAAATCTTATCCCTATAGCTTCGTATGGCTGATTTTTAGATTATGTCTATTGCTGCAGAGACAATATTGGCCTTGCTTCGGCACCCTGATTATTGCATCTCAGCTTATTCATCTGTGAGTTGTAAATGAAATTTCTTTATTTACTGCTTTCCTTGCTGTTTTCTGCTGAAAAATTAAAACTACAATTTTGAATAACGAGTATGTCAAATGAAGTATTTTAAGATTCAGATGGATCTATCCGTGATATATTCTAATTGGGTATATGATAATAAATAGATATTTGTATAATGTACGTAAAATATGAGAATTCTAAGTTTGCATAACCAATATTAGATAAAAAGTCTAATTTTCGGAGTTAGCAATTTACACCTGAGGAATTGATAGTTTAATACCCTTTTGATCATCATCATTCATACATCATTTAGGTCTTCTACAGCTTTTGCAAAGTGCTTGAAGATGACGTGCGACAGTGAAGTGTGAACACTATTATCCAGCCTATTTTATCCACATGACCCCATCCATTCAATTTCACAATGAATATTCTGCATAGGCTTGATGTTGATTGTTGGATACTGACATGTATTTGAATTTCGAGCATCTAATTTTTTAAAAAACCTTTCCATGCTTTTAGCACAAAATGAAGTGCCAGGTGTCCATACCCTTGCTAGGGTACCAAGTATATAACATGGGTATTAGAGGTGAAATGAAAAGTCTGGGTTACATCAATGGCCAGTGAACTTTTGGGACTAATATACTAGGATAGCTGGATTGGTAGAGGGTGGATTCAGGTGGGATCAGTATCCATACACATGTTTTCTCTCCTTCTTGTCTTCTTTCCCTTGTCTATATGCTAAAAAAATTGCATGGCCAGTGTTATGCCTCTCATGATAAGCCCTGAACTTGGCAACTCAATTCATTTCACAATTTGGAGACTGTTTGGTCAGTGGTCACTAATTGCCTTGCAAAATCGAAAATCCAGTAAGGATAATGAAATTTGCTTCGCAATTCTTGATGGAAATGAGCAGAGAGATGAACAAAGATGGGAACAAGGACAGTTGTTGAGTTTCAAGAATACTCTGTTTTTCTTGAAAATTGCAGCTCACAGTTTCAGATGGTCTGCTTGAACCAGACCAAGGATGGTAGATAGCATGGGATTGGGGGGGATTAACAAGATATGCTGTGAGTGAGTTTACTTAGTATTTGAAAATAGAAGTTAGAGATTGTGAAAGCGACAGTCTTGCTTTAAGTTACTGGCTATAAAGAGATCAAAAGTTTGATCAATCATCGAAGAGGTTTATGAGCGAGGAACACCCTCTATCTGAAAATGAAGTTTTATTTAATTTGAAATCTCTTCTGCTGGTCTTTGCTATGGCTTGTTGATACTCCTTTGGCCTTTAGCTCTTCAAATCTGAACTTTATATCGGAGCCTGATGCGGTTAATGTGTTTTGTAAGTTCTGCTTACGGTTGTCAATCAAAGAAAGCGTGTTAATTCTGGCAGTATGTCCCCTTTCTTCAGTTTTTTAGGTTACGAGCTGGGCAAGGGGGTGTTGATCATTATCAATGTCGTTAAACATTATTACTCTTTTGAAGTAAAAGAGTACTAGGTGACTGAGGTTTTTTTTTTTTGGAGCTGATTTTGCCAAGGCTTACCTATTTGTTGCCCATAATTCTTCAGTCCGAAGTAAGATATGTTAAGTATTCTACTTTCTAAATATCTTTTACTTACCAAAAATATATTGATAAAAGTCCTATATGTTTATATTCATCCACGCTTATAGAAATATTTTATTAAAATTTGGGTATGAATGTAGTTAGATTATAAATTGATTTTTTATAAATAATTTCAAGTTTTTTGAGTTTTTAAAATTGAATTATAATCGAGTATATAGTTATGAATTGAATTCCAATTTAAGTATAATTTCAAATTTGTAACTTAAATTTGTTTGTCTTTATGATTGAATATCACTTTATTTAGCTTATTACCTTACATCTCTTATCTTTTTGAATTTTGTATTTTTTATATGAAAATATACAAAGAACAGAAATTGTCATATATTGTATTACATGAATTTCAAAGAGGCTAATATAATCATGGATTCTACTTTTAATGTGCCTCATAATACTCTTTTAATTAACTCTATTTTTGCTTTAAAATTTATGTTGTTTTTCATAAATTAAGATTAGAAGTCACTTGAAGTACTTGCTCTGTATTTTGGGTGAGAATGACAATAAAAAGAGAGCATAATGTTAAATGGAAAGGAAGATTAGAATATTTCTTGTTTATGTTGTAATTGGATGCTTTGGAGTTCATAAAGCACATCATTCAATTAGAATGGTAAGAAAATAATTGGTATCTTTGTTTTGACAATGGCCAGGTAGACATCAAAAAGAGCACTGAGAAGGGTGAACAAAGGTTTAATCAACTTTCTATCGAGGAACGAGGGAAGTTTGATGAAGAAACATTGGTCAATGTGAATAACATTAAGAGACAGAGCACAAGAAGCACAATAACCACTGGATACAGCAATGAGTACATTGTGGTAAATATTCACTGATTGCGTTATGTAATTTGCGTAACATTGTCCATGTTTAAATTCCAAAAATGCTCATTCTTCATATTCCCCCAATAATTGCTTCTTTACTATGGTTGGAAACTTGAAGTTGGCTGAATGAAGAAGATAAAAATTTAATTTTACTTGGAATAAATAATGTTTTGGGAAGATCTAAAATTGACATCCTTTTCTACAGGTCAAACCCTTCATGTAGGCTTTGGATTCGTGTGTAAAAAGATCTTTTAGCCCCCGTTTTGTTTAATATATTTCCTTTTAGCTATGTATTAGAAACCTTGCTAGAAACAAGTCATAAGAAAGGAATTAATAGTCTTAAAATATCGAGGAAAAGATGAAAGATAATCGCTTAAGATGGTTTGAGCATGTGAAAAGATGAGATATTAGTAAATCGATGAGGAAGATAGAAAGTTGAAACTAGGGGGACTTAAATGAGGGCAAGAAAGACCAAATTCTGAAGATGACCTTGAGGGCAGGAGTTTGAAGGGATATGAAGTATTTAGACATAGAGGGTAAAGATGGTAGAAAAACGAAATGAAGGAGAATCCATGTAGACGACCACTGGAAATGATTTATTGGTTCATGCAACCGAACCCCAATGTTTTGGGATCAAGGGTTTGGCATTGTTGTTTTGTTTTCCTAGCTTCGAGTAGATTTTGGCTTTTGAATGTGTTCTCTTTTTTTTGTGTTTTGGATCACCTATTCCGTTTTCATTCTCATTATTTGGTAAAAGCTATTTTTGAGACTTTTGACATTGTCCTACGTTTTAACAACAATGTCCATACTGTTCAGATTACGATTTTGGTGGCTGCTGAAGGTGTATATAAACTTCCGGCCATTAACAGTAGCATGGATTTGAAAGAAGCCCTACAAAAGCTTGGGTCCATCCCTTCAAGTAAAACCATGGTAATTATTTTGTATACTTCAACTTATTGGTCTTTTGTTCTTATGCCCAATTAGAAACGTTCATAAAAACGAAGTAAAATCACGCTATGGAAAACAATGAAGTTAAACTATACATATCTATGAATATTGATCGTATTTGGCACTTTGTAATGCTGTTTACAGGCGGTGGAGATCCTGTGGACTCCTCAAAATGAAAACGATACATTGTCCGAGAGAGAATTGCTCGAAGATTACTCTCTTTTGAGGCCTCTATGAGTGCTGGTTCCAAAACTTTCATCTGTATATAATTCACGACTTGTTATAGGAGGTTATATATACCGAGTGTTAAATGAGACATCATGACTATTTCCCTTTCGGGATCCTCAAGAGCAGAATACCCTTGTTTTGACAGTGTTTCCCTTTGTAAGTAATACATAATTTCTTTGAGCAACAGGAAGCGTGATGACCACTTTTCTTTCGACAATGTCGGTAGCAACAGGAAGGTTGATTACGGCTAAAATGTGCTTGTATGTAGAGTAATAACAGTGTCACAAATGTATAGATCAATGGATTTTTTCAGAGCTGATTCAGAAAATACAGTTGATAGTAAATGTTGAATTATCTGTAGAAGCAAACTTGTGTTTTAGGCTACCGGTGGTGTATTCTCTTGACCCTCGGCCTCAGGAAATCGGTCTCGATCTCGATCTCTTGTTCTCTTTATGATCTATTCTTGTTCTTGCCTAATCAAATGAAATATTAGGCCAAAACACAAGGATTACATACAAACCGAAACCACATCTTCAAAAGTGATATATTTTAAATGTGCAAACTCAAGGGATAGGAGTAGCATTTAAGTGAAGTCGATAAAGCAAGAGGTTTGGTTGAGCACCAAATGTTTGAATGAGCAAAGGAGTGAAGCAGCGAACAAGAGGCAATGTGCTTGAACTTGAAAGGGAAGTGCTCAAACGAGCAACTTAATTGTTAGTTTGGGTTCATTTATATTAGCTATAGATTTTGTTCGCTCGAGTTCTCGTTCGAGCGTATAATCCGAACAACATATAACTTTTCTATTTTGATTTTATTTTAATTATAATAAAACTCCTAATGTATTTTTTAGCTTTAAACAAATTCTAAACCTCAAACACATCAACATAAGTGTTCTCCATATTGTAATTTTGTAATTGAGTCAAGAACTATAAGTTCTGATCATCAATAATACAAGACCGCCATAGAGTACATAGCCCTAATGGGTAAACATCAATTAATTTTTTTTATTCTTTACTTTATTAGATATGATTTAATATAAATACTTTTTTATTAAACGATTTCCTATATTAATAAATTATTATTATGAAACTAATCAAAAAGTAAGGGTTGGTTCATCCCCTGTTTAAAGTTAAAAGGATAAACATTAAGATTTTTTTTCAAGAAAATAACTTTTACTACAGAAAACCACATTACCCAGGAAAAATAAAAAAATAAAAATAAAAGGGGGTCCAAATATCAATATGCATGCATAATTATTACGTAGTAGAACAAACGTTTTTGACACTAACTATAGACAGACGTGCACCGCCTTCTTTTTAAGAAGTTAAATTAAGCATATTTTTTATGTCTTTTTAATTTTGCTCTATAAATGATATGACATAAAAATTAAAAATTAGTTTCGGTTAATTGACTGTTTTAATTTTGTCTTTTATGATTAAAAAAAAATATATATATTAAAATGATATCATATCTTGAAATAATAATAATAATAAATTAACTGAAACGAACTAAGATAAAAAAGATAAATTACGCGAGAAGACAGACTAAATATTAGTTGGGGTGCCCGTGTGATTCCTTTGCCTTTTAAATAATGCAACATGGGATTGTTGCTTTCAACTTTTTTTGGAAATCTTTTCTTTTCATCTAATTTTTTGGGGTTTTAATTTAATGGGTTTTAATAGAGCACAAACGTCGTCAATTGATTAATAGTAGAAATTAATATAAATAAAGAAAGAAAAGAAAGGAAAAGAAAAGGTGATATGATGTATCATAATTATAGTCACATTATTGATGTGAATATTAAGATGTAAAGTGTCCTAATAAAGTTGCCTAATCATTCATCATGGACCTAATTCTATGTTTCTAATATACCTTAGATTATCCATCACTTTTGGAAATTTTATGTTTGTGGATATTGGATATTAATTATATATATTTATAATATTTGTTCTTCTTAAAGTTGTAATTTACTATTAATTTCTTCTTAATATAATAATAAATAAATAATCTTTTTATTACAAATTAGGATTGGATCATTTTTAGAATGTTCATTAATGCTTTTATTTTCTATTTTTTACTTTTTATATACAAATTCAACCATTAATCCATTATAATTGTCTATGGTTACTTTAAATTCCTTTTCGATATACAAATTCAACCATTAATCCATCATAATTGTCTATGGTTACTTAAAATTTCTTTTGGACCAATACCAATTCCTCATTTTATTATTATACACACGCATATATATATATATATATATATATATATATATATATATATATATATATATATATATATATATATATATATATTAAATTCCAAAAATTGATGTAAAAGAAATCAAAATGTTATTCACAATAATTGCAATCGACTATTATTATTTTCGGTTTTATAACCAATAATTTCCTTAATATAAAAATCAAATTTAAACAATTCAATTGATAATATATGTTAGCAATATTTATCCAATAATTTGACAGTCGATCTTAAATTATGATTTTTGTGATTTTTCAAATCTTTTATTTAATTTTATGATTATAATTTTTATAAATACGTTACTTTTTACTTTATTCAATTAAAATTATAATTATTAAATTTAGCTATTATAGTATGTAGGAATTAAGAATGAAATATTGCAAAGAATAACAAAATAACTTTAAAAGTTAAATTGGTATCAATGGTATGTGAAAAACTCAAACCGATAATTGTTTCCAATATTAGAGATAGTTATTATTTTTACTTCCTCCCTTTCTTTTTGTTTATTCATTTTATTTTTTTTACGTATTTCAACGCAAATTTTGAATCTCGATATCTCATAATACGCATAATAAAAAATTATAAAAATTATATGTTAAAATTCTTTGCATCAAGACGAATCTAACAAAATCCTACATGAATATATTTTATCTTTGAATATATACTTCAAAAACCAAAATTTAAAATTGAGTCATTGACCATTACTTTCAAATATCCTTATAATTTTATAATAAAGATATCAGAAGGAGAGAAATGGGTATTATCAATAATTTTTATTCATGAAATAAGAAAATAGTAAATGATAAAAATATTGAGATAGATACCATCACAATTCACTCCCAGCTAAGGCATAATAAAGGGGCAAAACTAATGTAGGTTTGTTGTGCGGAATACTCACTCCGGAACCTTTGAAATTATAATACTACTTCTTATTTTAATTTGTCCTTTTTATTTTATTTTAATTTTATTTTATGTGAATTTTTCCATTGCTTTCTTAATTTTCATCGATATATTACCTTATATTTAACCTATTAATTTCATTTAGTTTTTTATTTAGTTTTTCACACTTACAGAGATAACATTTAATCCTTAATATCTGTAATTATTCTTCATTAAGAAATTATGAAAAGTTAGTATCAATAATCCTTGTCTTAAGCGAATCAAACAAAATCCACATGATTATATTTTAACTTATAGATTAAAAATAAAATACAAATTAAGAGTGATAAGTAAATCATGACAAAAAAAATAAACTGGACTAATAGATAGAATATAAGGGAGTATTTTATTTCTCTTTTAATATTGTATATGCAATTTTAATAACTTCATCTATCTTTAAATTATGTGTCAAATGCTCTTGTTGCAATTTTAAATGGACAAAGATATACTTCCTCCGTTTTATTATACTTGCTACATTTGACTTTTTACGCAATCAAATGTGTTATTTTAATTATTTATATAATAAACTATGCACATCATCTAAAAATAATAAAAAGTTAATATTATAAAAATATGCGATAAGACGATTCAAACAAGATCCCATTTGAATATATTTTTTCTTACACATTAATCGTAATATATAAAATAAATTTAAACAATAAATAGTGCTAATAACTGTAATGTAGCAAGTATTTGAAAATGGGAGAAGTATTATTTTTATAATAAGAAACCCCATTCCTTAAAAAACCCACCAAAGTGGAAAGCAATATCTAGATAGAACAAAAGAAGTTTAGCATTAAAGGACAATAGGACTATAGAGTGAGTTTAAGTGATGATGTATGAATCCATGATTTTTCTAATATTTTGGGTGATAATTGAAGATATTTCCAAGATGACCCCACAAACATGCATCCAATATTCCAATTTCATGCAGCATGCTGGTCTATTGCAGCATGGCTCACCCCCACGGGCCATGGGCCCGCTTTCATTTACTTAATTTTATGTACTGAGACTTGCTTATGGTCCACATAATCATGGTCCTCCACACGATGATGATGATGTTTCTTTTGTTTCTTATTTCATAGGAGATCTTATTGATATTTCACATTGAATACTCTCTTTAAACTATTAGAATTAGAGGTGTTCATTCGAATTATCGGATTGATTTTGAATCAGATATTTCGGGTCGGTTTAAAATCGAATTTAAATAGTTATAATTCAGTTCGATTGATCGGATTATGATGAGTATGATTTTGAGTATAATAAGTACTTGATTAAACTTAAACTCGGTTAATCTTTAAATATTATAGGTCATGATCAATTAACAAACTTGTCGGTTACGAATCAATTTTGACGGAATTGAAGATTTGGTGGTAAAAAGTTTAATTTTAAGTTTGCATCTACTACTTAGCTTAGGTCGAATATCGGATTAAATTGAATTTGGGAATGAGATTGGTTGAAGGTCGGTTTTATATTGTACTAAAAACGAGTTTAATTTATATTGTACTAACAATGATTATTAAGTACTGCTTTAGTTTAATTTCAGGTTAAAAAGAAGAATACTCAATGTAAAAAATGTACACGTCTTAATATACGAAAATTAACAACAAAAAATTTGCTAATATGATTTACAAAATTCAAATTAATTTACATACATGTTTATCAACACTTGATGAAGTTCAATTCATGTCAAATATGAGTTGATTAACTTTGTTATTTTAACTTCATGACAAACAATTAATCATATTTTAGTTAAAATTAATTAGTTTATTTAAAAATGACTTATGTTTTTTTAAAAATATTCAACATAATTTTAATATCGAATTCAAATTTCATTTGTGTCGGTCATTCAACGGGATAGCATTATTCTTGGTCGGTATGACTCCATTAGGGTTTTTAAATGCCAGTTCAGCTCGAATTTTAAGTCGATTTCTTGGATTCATTTAAGCTGTGACGAATTCAAATTTCATTTGTGTCGGTTTTTCAACGGAATAGTGTTACTCTAGGTTGAAATGATTTTATTAATTAGGGTTTTTAAATGGTAGCTAATCAACTTAGATTCTAAGTCGGTTCATCGAGTTCATTTAACTTGGGTGGAATTCAAATTTCACTAGTGTCAATAATGATCATCATAACTCTTTCATTTCTTGATAACCCAAATCCAATCTAAAACCTCCATCACAAATTACGTTATTTTTCAACCTTGCTACGTGAAACTTGTTCATTTGTAATTTGGAGCAATACCTGGGTATTCAAGATCATCAATATATTATATATGTTATCAGGTAAAATATAATAAATATAGTTGCTCAATATTTTACTCTTTTTTTTCATTTAGTTACCTTTCTAATTTACATTTCTTGTATTATTAATAAAACAATTTGAATTAAATATATAAGATTCACGCAAATTATAAGGAATAAAATAGATAATTATTTTTACTATTAATGTACACATATCTTTAACTATAATTACTATAGCTAGGCATATATTTCGTTCGTTTGTTTTTACTCAATACTCAAATTAACTTTTGCACTGTTTATCTTTCTATGATATTTAATTTTACATATTGTGGCTAAAAAACATAATCATATAGGGTTTTATTTTTATTTGTCTTGTAGTATATTTTATAATGTCAAATTTTTTTAATCTTTAGATCTATACAACTCTAGATATATATGATCCGATAAATACATAAAACTATGCAAAATGTGTTTTGGTGCAAATAACAAAAAGAAATATGTACAATTATTCAGCTATGTGCTTATGGTAATGAATCTTGTTGCCTTATTTTTACAAGGTATTGATCTTGTTAGTAAATTAGAAAAATGAAACAAAAAAAGTGATTAATGTTAGTATAAATAAAACATCAACTTTTCCATAAGTATGGTACTTTTATTTGTCTATATAAAATTAATCTTTCTCATTCCTACTATTCATCACATTTGGTATTACACCTGATGCACTAATCAAATCTATTAATGAACCAATTCAATTAAAAGTTTAAATTGATGGTTGAAGTCTCATGATAGGTTATATATATTCAAATACGCCCCATCACACAAGAACCCTTTGGGTTAGAAGTGTGGCTACAGTATAGGCCCTCCTCATAACTAGCGCTGAATATTCCACTTTGATCGAGTGGTGATTGAGACTCGAAACTCATCACCATTTATCACACTGACTTTTGATACCATGTCAAAAAACCAACTCAACTAAGCTAGAGGTTGAGGCCTTAGAATATATTGTAAAAGCATACTCTAATAAAATCCGCAAAATCCTTAATTGTACAATATTTAAAATTTTTAAAGTTGATATGCTATTATTAAAAAACATTTAAGATGAAAGAAAATCTTACTAAATTATTTTTTATTTTATAAATTAATTATATAAATGCAAATTAAAATGATTGATAAATACAAATAAATTAGTAGGGATAAATCATGTATGAACCTCAATTAAATGATAAAAGGATACGAATAACATTATAAAAGGATGTGAAGTGATAAATCTCACTAACTTTATAAAAATATTTTTCTTAATTGTTATGGTTTCTATATTTTTTCACTAATTTTCTTGTAATAATTTTTTATTGTTTATGATCCCCTCTTTTTCTCCATCAAATTTATTATTCAATAAAATAATATATCTACCATCTAAAAGATTCTATTTTTTTTAACGTGAACATTTCTTGTGCAAACTTCTTTAAAGAACCAAGAGTATACATACATCTTAAATTTTAAGAGATTTTTTTATGTTTTGCTTTGGGGCCCAATAATGAACAAGATGGACTTGATATATCAGACTCTTGAGCTTTTGATCTTGGTGAACACTTTGCAACCTTCATACCAAGTGTTGGTTATTTTAAGCTTATCCGAGCTAATCTCTGCAATAGTTCACCAAGGCTTCTGCTTGTGCGTCTATGCTCCAATAATGATCTTACTTAACTACTTATATGCCATTTTAACTGCAAAATAGTTGGAGATACAAGAACGTCAAACCAACCCTCAAATCTAGTGGAAAGTGATAAAATAGCATGAAAGCACACAATTATGCTCATAGAATAGAGGATTACAATTATACAAATAAGGGACTAATTAGGGATCTAATGAAAACACAAAGATAAACAAAAATGTTAGCATGATGGATGTCGTCCAAGACTTGATGTATCCCAATTGCATTAGTAAATCGATCTCTATCATGCTCCAAAATCTTAACCCCGCTAGGTTGCTCTGATACCACTTGTAACACTTTAACCCATACAGGATGACATTATCTACCTATAAAGATCGTAGATTGGATCTACAAACCAAAATAAGTCTTTACCGATGTAATTTTTCTACATTCATAATGAACAATATATTTTAAAAATTAAGTATTATTTTTTCATTTGTTAGTGTATGAGAAAGAGGGGTTCGCGTAATGGTGGACGGTGATAAAGATCCATCGAGTGATATGCTTAAAATCATATTTAGGAAGATCTTAAATATTTACAGCAACGAGAGTGAAACATTATGGATCAAGCATAAAATAGTTTGCTTTAATAATCAACTTCCATCAAATGATTGTGACCTAGATTTTATCTTTTTCTCAATAGAGATGGATATTTGGGATCTTTCATTGCAAGATCCAAGGGAAATAAGATTTTCACTGTAGTCATTGATCATTGTACACAATGGATCAAAGCATAAGCTATTCTAATGATAAAAGCTAAGTGAAATAATGGTTTCATTTGGTGAAATATTATGACAATCTCTAAGATCCTACTAGTAATCGTGTTTGATCTTGAAACTTGGTTCGATAAACCAAAAGGTTCCTAGCTAGGTTTCATGTCGCGTTTATCTATTTACGGATCTACCATCTAAAGTAATGGCGAAGCAGAAGCCGCAAATAAATAAAATCTCACAAAAGGGGGCAAGAGCACTATAGTTCATCCCTTACTCATTCAATGAAAAAAGAAAGATAGATTTTGGTAAATGATCAATCATAAAGTAGATATTTCATTGACTAAATAGTGTAAATTATGAATATACATGGATGCCGCAACACCAATAGATCTTACAAGCCTAAAAATTTGACTACATATCTCATAAATAGCTACTACAACTTCACCCAATTTCTCAACAAAAATAGGGATATTGATATGATTATACATAAGCTCTATAAGGTATCAAAGTGGGAAAATATCATTTTTAAGTTTGATACTGTCAGATATAAACAGCATCAACTGGAAGTGATGTCGTCCTGTGAATCACGCTTGGTAAGAGTGCACCAGTAAAGTTCTTCGTAATAGCTACATTTCGTGTCTCAAAAGAACCTTCCATCGCCTCACAATTCCGTACCCTTGGGGTTTTTGAAATGGGGCAGCTCTTTTCGATGTCTTCAATATTGGAATTCGGAAAACTTTCTGATTCCGATAAGATGCTTCTTTCGTGTTCTAATAAGTTAAGGTACAGAGATCGCGAGAACCTGTAGTCTGCTCGATCCTGACCTCCGTGAGATGAACATGGGGTAGAAGATTTTGATGAAATTCCGAGCTCATGATCCTTGAGTTCCCTCGACTCTAGTTGGTGTTTGGCTTTAAGCCACCGGAGCTCCCATTGAGCATCGTTTTCATTTTCATTTTCATTCATGACGGCATATTGGAGTGTCATCGGCTGCAGCATAGAGAAAATATGTGAGTTTCCCAGCGGTTTAGTCGAGATTCTATTAGTTGCATCATAGCCGTTCTCACCCTTAGACAAGCTAGGTTGACCCGATTTTTCACGTTCTTCGTCTGAATGGACTCCACCAGAGCCGAGTGAGCTAAACTCCACACTTTCGCAGTGATCCCATGTATCGGTGTCTGCGTGATTTTCACCATTCGTTTGGCCCGAATCGGTTAGTCCTGGTACATGATGCTCGGACCCTTCAACTTGGTACGTGATCTCTTCGAACCGACCATGAATAGCAGCAGCACAACCATTAGGACACTGAAAAAGGGCCGGGTTGAAGGTCCCAGGGTTGTTCGACATGAAATCCATCAAGGAGCCAATCGAAGTATGCGTAGAAACACAATTTTGACACAAATTCATGTCAGAAAAGTAGGGCGTATCTTCGATTCCTGGACCTTTCTTCCAGCCAGGTACCAACGCAGCTATTTCCCCATCAATCATATCTGCGATGCTGATTACATCTTGATCCGTAATTTCAAGTTCAGCAACCATTTCGGTCGCAACACTTAAAGCCGTATCCAATTCAACATCAAACGGAAAATATATGTTCCTGATGCGTCCTGTAAAAAAATTGTTCGACATGGTTAGACTCATACAAGCACAAAAGAATAAACACAGTATGAACCAGTGAAACACAATTCGCTAGTTAGTTCGCTTATTTGGATTTGCGATTCCCTCAAAATAGTTCAAAAATAGCCTAAAACTAACCATAATTCGCTTTTATAGATTCGTGATTCACAAGGCAATTAGCGAATCATGTGACACTGGTATGAACATTAACGAATAGTGCAAGTATAACCTTCTTTGTCAGCTATTCGAAGTCTTAAGAAAACGCTCCCATCTTCTCTTCTTTTTCCTTTTATAGTAATGTCAACATTTGGAGAATGGTCATCTTCATGGTGATCAAATAAGTCAATACCCGAGCTTTCAATCTCACTTGGATGATAACCCCACTCATACGATTCCAAATCAAAGCCGTTGGAGTATCCGTTCAAGTAGGAGCTGTTGCTGTTGCAATGTTCAAGGAATGGCTGTCTAATGAAAGAACCGAGGTCATCAAATTCATTACAAAAATCAGTGTGCCGTAAATCATCTTCATAATCATCAATTTGTAGAAATGGGTCGTTTAAAAGTTCTCTTGCTGAGAGCCTCGATGAAACTGTGGCGAGACATTTTTCGATGAATTGTCGTACTTCTGGTTCTTTAACTTTGTACAGTGCATCAGGCTTCTTACCCTAACAATTCATGACATATCAATAAAAGTACGAAAATGAGTCGTGTACCTTCTAGAAACAATATTAGAACGTATGAATATGTCCAAGAAATCAGATGATATGTTTTTGTTGAAGGAAAAGAGTTCTTACAGAAATGACTTTTTTGTAAATTTCGGCAGGATGAGAACATTCACTATACGGATACTCAAATGTGACCATTTCAAGTATACACATTCCAAATGAGTAAATGTCAACTAATTCATTGTACTCTTCTTCATAGACTTCTGGGGCCATGAATTCCGGTGTTCCTGAGTAGTTCAAAACACCCTCACAAATGTTATTGAGCTTCTAAACACCCTTAAAATTGACGATTTAAGGTGATAATGGGATAAACATACTAATGAGCAACTCCAATTCAATGTAATCGAAGCTCTATGAGCTTAGCAAGTACAAATGAACATCAATTTAGTAGCTTTATTAGTACTACAAGATGATTTTAAGGTAAAATATCAAAACAATTAGCAAGAAACTTGATGTAATCGGCTAAACTCTAGCATAAGTCACATTGAAAAAAGCTCAAGATTAACTCAATCCCAAGTTCAATCAATTTCATGCCAAAGAACCAACTCAAACAAAAGCTTAAGCTAATAGCTATCAAGCCCCCTCCCACGAGAGCTTTGGGCTAAAAGTGTGTATGAAACATAGAGACATAGACCCTCCTTACAGGCTTACACCTAATACTAAATATTTCATTTGAAATGATGTATGGATGAGATTCAAGCCCGTGACCTCTTTCTCACGTTGGCCTCGTTGGCCTCTGATACCATCTCAAGAAACCAACTAATGGTTGTATCCCCGGGATATGTTATATACTCTATCACAAACCAAACCAAACTCAATTTCACATCAGCTAATTCACCCCTAATTACAATTTAAGTGGCGTCCGGT
The DNA here is from genome assembly GCF_026212465.1 of Amaranthus tricolor. Lineage (NCBI taxonomy): Eukaryota > Viridiplantae > Streptophyta > Magnoliopsida > Caryophyllales > Amaranthaceae > Amaranthus > Amaranthus tricolor. The sequence goes on from NC_080058.1 coordinate 4,180,323, forward strand.
GTATAAGGTACAATAGTCCATTAACATAAGGTACATACGTCTCTTAGGCCTAGGCCAAATTAGAGACGGTCTCCCACAAGAATTCGTGTAACCATAATCCACATGTTGGCAACCTTACACATGAAATTGCAAGGACTCAAAATCATGAAGAACTTTACAAAACAAGATGATGGAAGAAGTAATATACCAACACAATTTGCAGCTTGAGATTTCCTAAGAATTGCAGCCAAACCAAGGTCACCAATCTTGACTTCACCATGATTACCATTCACAAAGATATTATCACACTTAAGATCTCTATGAATTACTGGTGGCTCATGGCTATGAAGATAAAGTAACCCTTTTAAGATCTGCCTGCACCAATGCTTCACTGCTCTGATATTAACCCTCTTATGTTTCAACCTATATCTGAATAAATTACATCAAGAATGAAACTTTTTAACATGGGTATTGCAGAAATGTCAAAAAAAAAAAAACCCAAAAAATTAAGGGTATAATGACTTACTGTCTTAAAGTGCCTGAAGTAAACATTTCAGTAACAAAATTAATATTCCTTTTGGCTGTATCAACCCATGAAGTGTAGAACTTCATAATATTCTTGTGTTTCAATGTTTTTAGTAAATGAATCTCAGAGTATAGCCTTTCCAGATCTTCAGGACTTTGAAGGAAATCATAAAGTTTTACTTGATTCCAAGCAACTTCTATACCATCATATTCATCAAATGCTCTATAACTGTTAATCAAAATCACCCAAAACACAAAAAAAATCCAATTAAACTGCAAATCTAACAAATACCCATCTCATAAAATCACCCAAAAAATATAAAAAAACAAAAATCAATCTTAGATTAGAAAACCCATTGATAAAACCTAAAAATGAGGGATAATGTTCTTACACTATTTTGGACGCTCCTTTTCCAAGGATTTCATTATACTGCAAAAAAAAAAAAAAAAAAAAAAAACATAATTAAAATGAGAATAACAATACATAAATTTTTAATTAAAAAAAAAAAACAGTTTAACTTACTCTTCCATATCTTCCAGTTGGATCAACTTCAACAAAGTCACAGGGCTCTTCTTCAAGATTTGAAAACCCATTCATTTTCCAATTTTTTTTTTTAAATTAAATACCCCCAAATATTAAGTTCAATATACCCACAAAAAAAATGTTAACAAGTAAGGATTTTTGGTAGCTGAACTTCAAATAAATTAAAGCTTGAAGCTTTTAGACACCACAAAAAAAAAAAGAAAAAAAATTAGTCTTTTTTTGTGTGTAAGGTTTGATCAATCATTCATATGATGAGAAAAAGGAAGATAGAGAAAATTAATGTTATACAATCAAGACATTATAGAGCTACCCACTTCCAAGAAAGGGAACATGACAAGAGCCAAAGAGCAAGAGAGAGATTTTATTGTGTGAGTTTGGTTAATCCATTTTTTTCTATCAACCCAACTCTTATCTTAATTTTAATAACTTCCTTGAATATAGTATTTGAGTAAGTATACTTAACTGTACTTTTAATTTCTTGCACAAATGTGAGGGTCATTTTACATATTTATAGTACTTCTATAAAGTGTAGTCTACAAATATACATTTATAAAAAATATTATTATTTTCGAGAAAAAATAAAAAATTAAATATAAATATGATTAAGTAAGAAAAAAAATATAAGAAGACTGAAAATATATAATTACACATAACAACAATAATATTAGAGTCTTAATTTAAAAAAAATAAAGTCAACTACATAAACCAAAACTATTTATACAAAATTATGCCTCATCTATTGTGATATGTGGAACAAGCATGAATTTTGAGTTATTTGGATTATAACTCTAAGAAAAAACAAAATATAAGAAAAAACAAAAACCCATGCAATATAAAATCTATATTTATCAATGAAATAACAACTCTTTACTACTATAGTAGGAATACTAGCCTTATTTAATCAAAAATATACAACATTAATACAATGTGGTAATAAACTTGTTCTTGGAACATTTAAATGAAAATTAAGATCTAGACATGAAATTGTTAAATGTGATGCGTTCTAAAACTTAAAATTAGTGTTTGAATTTATGATCTCTTAAATCACTCTAAAAAATATACAATGCAACAACATGTGCATGACAAATTCAAAGAGCAAGATGTAATTGTTTGAAAGAATTCGATCTTCGAAAATAAATGAGATAGCTAATTAATCTCTATAAAGATTTTTTTTTATTTGAGTTTCTAAAATTCGAGAGTATTTTTTTAAATTCAACCGTTGAAAGTTTAGAGAATGAATACATATTTCTCTAATTAGCGTTTTCTTATTTGTAACTAACATTGAATTTTTTAACCTCTAAAGTAGTTATTTCCGAGTCAAGACACCATACCCACACGAGTGCATTAAGCCCTTTCCGTTCAAGTCAGGATATAGCCGCCCATAAAATACGTGATAAATTACAAACAACACTGGCGAATAACATGTTGACGAGTTGTCAATACTAGGCCAACGGCTCATCATTCACTTACTTTGTATCTCAAACGCCTAGATCGATGATTCCTCGATCAAGCAAGGGCTCATCGATTATGACATATCACTTATTCTAAACTCTTTGCTCAAAATGTCTCGTTAATTTTCATTGTCAACCAACATAGTGTCAACGCCTTTGACACTAGACAAACATTGACTTTTTTTCGTCAATAGCTTTACACTCATATAATATCCATAAAGAGTCATAAAAAGCTTCTTCGTTTAATATTGTATTAAACGATAATGTGAAACATCGTTACATAATCTTAAATTTTAGGTATTTATTTGTTGTTAATTTAGTTAGAAACTTAGAATTAAACCAAACTGCTATGACATAAAACAAATCAATTATAAGTTTATAACATTCTTAACGCAACATAAGAACATCATTTTTCCTTTTAAATAGGCAATATATTAGTGGTATTTAGCGCCTTAGATGCCACTAGTTTTCATCTTGTAAAAAATATATAAAAAGGGAATTGGGTCCTACTAATATAGTGAAGTTTTTCCAGTTAATTTGATTCAGATGATCCGATCCGTGAGGTTTTGGGACCACTTTTTACCATGAAACTTTTGCTACTAATACTTCCTCTTATATATTATTATTGTATTATTTAATTTTGACAATTTGTCAATATACTGTTTCAATTTTAAATTGTTAGAGTATATATATATATATATATCGTATATTAAAGTCTTAATCATTAGCTTAAATTTTTGATTGGGGCTTAAGATATGTTATATACTCTAACACGCTCTCTCACACGAGAGCTCTTTGGGACTAGAATTGTGAATGCGACACAAACCCTCCCTATACTTGCCACGGAATAAAATTTACACTTATAAGATGAATAAAAATATCCCACTTTACTATTGTTTTAACTTATAACAAAGCATGTATTAAGAGTAATTGCTGAATAATATTCAAAAACCAAATGAGACAATAATAGTAAATTAGAAGTATAAGGCTCGTTAGTTGTTTTATATTTTGGGTAACTATTTTTTACATACTAATTTTTGTATGAGACGGTTACATCGTAAAACGCATTTTATAGTTGAATTAAAAAACTTAATAATAAATTTTAGTATATGAATTCTTTAGAATATTTTTTTTTTTCTAATGTTGGTATACTTGGATTTGGTTAGCATGAAAGTTTTAAGTTATTAGTTATGTTTTTGAAACTTGAAATTTGGTGGCTTGACGGATGATGCATTCAGCGGATTTAAGGTTTATACCATGTGCGGCTTTGTGATGGGTTATGTAAGAAATTAAGAATAATACAAATGACAAAACTCATCGTCTTACATCAAGTATGGTTTTGTTTTTAAAGGTTGCCTATGGCTGATAGTAACGAGAATCGAATTCATATTTTTTAAGAAAATAAAATTGATATATTTTTTAGTTAAAATTAGATCGGATTCTTGTGAGGCTAATACCACAAGGATGAATGTTATGTTTTGCAAAGAAGTGAATAGCCGATGCTGAATATTTTTTACTAATTGCTTAATTGGGGAAGGTTTAAAAGATATTGTCGGTAAATTAACTGTTAGTTGATATATCTTTATTTATTTGAAAGAGAATTAATGTGTAATTAGAATTTAAGTATTTTATGTTCGTTGTTTGAGTGACAAATTAATTAGATATCACAAAATGAGAATCAAATCTTGTCTTAGTTGGAATCAAGTAATGTTCTGATTAGATTGAATCTCACCTAACTTTCTCCATCCCTTGACTTACCCTGTAATCTCAAAAAAAATTGGGTATCACAAATGTCGTTGTCATCATCATCATATCCATTATATCCCGCTCATAGGAAACTATGATCAGGGTCTGGGGAGGTAAAAAAGGCGGCAACTCTTACCCATAAAAAATAGTGTTGCCAAAAAATCTCTCAACTCGAGAAAAATTTACAGATGAATCTTCAAAAAAGTCCTCAGTAGTTAAAAACATATAAAAAAACATATAAACAAATAAATATAACTAGGTAAAAACGAATTAAAAAAATAATTTCACTCTAAATACACCTATTTGCAACAAATATGAAATTAGACGAGTCGTTATTACATTGTTCATAGTCAAATCTAGTAATATTTTAATAACATTTCTTCACTTTAACTAACATTATATGCTTCTACATTCATGCATATTGGTAAAATGCTTTTAGCATTAAGCTTAATCATATAATAATTATTATTATTTCGTATAATAAGTTAAAGACGGCGTTAATCATCATCCACTAATTACTAATTAAGATAAGCAAAGTTAAAGACCAATTATGCCTTCCTGCTAGCTTTGTTATGCAATAAAATTTGACTAAGAGCCGTCTTTCAACTACGTGGATCAACCACACTAATATATTACTACATTAGCGACCATCATATGAGATCATATTATTATGAGATAGTTTTATACAATTCTAATTAATGATCATAAATCACTTTACATTATTATTAATATATTATTTTAAAAGTGTAAGTATTTAGAGTCATAAAAAATCATTTTAAAATTATAATTATTATTAATCACTTTTAAAATGTAAGTGTACTTTAAGATTATAATTAGATCAGATTATAACACTGGAGTTTGATTAATCAAGTCAGCTTTAAACGACTATATAACAATCAATGAGATTATTATTAATAAAACATGATTATGTTATAAGGTGGCTAATAATAATTGTGGCCCCTCAAGTTGGATTTGGTGGTTTATGTATGCTAAGAGTTGCTAGGTTGAGGCACATAATTGGGTCATGACGTTGATTAGAGCTTTAACTTTTTTATTGATAAGGGCCTTTGCTTGGTGGGGAATCCCTTAAGAATAACTAGCTATAGGCACCTTTTAAATTCTAAGATTCTATAACCATTGTGTCAATTATATCAATATTTATTATCGGTTTTGGAATTAAAAATCTCATCCTTGTGGACAAAAACGTATCATATATGTATATAAATGGAGAACAATAATGAAATTAAAATATTTCTTTTTTGAAAAGAAATATGATATATTTTCTTTGACTTTTATGTGCACTATTTCTTAAAAAAACATTTACATAATTGAGGGGAATAGTGTAATTTGAAATTCAAATGTAATATATAAAATGATACTCCAATTATTTGTAAATTAAGTTTTTAATTTTAGGGTTATGAATGAATGTTTCAATTATATGATATATAAAAGGGGAAAATATATTTTAAATTAGTAATGGGACCTTAGACCCACCTCAAATTAAAGGGTTATATAGGCAATTTCATTTTAAAAATAAAAAAGAAACATAGAAAATTTAAGGTCTGGTTTAGTTTAAATTGATTTAACTATTTTTAATGATTAAAACTAATTTTTTTCGATTATTAAAATTGATTATTACATATTGCAATTGATTTTTATTGATTGATATTGATTTTTACAATTGAAACTGATTTTTATAAATTATAATTGATTTTTCGTTATATATTATAACCGAGTTTTATTGAGTAAAATTAATTTTTACTGATTGCAATCGATTTTTACTAATTGTAACTTATTTTAATTAATTATAACTGTTGTTTACTGATTAACACTAAATTTCACTGATTACTTATTTGTTAAGATAAATTAAACATGGCATAAACCCCCTTAATGCATTACATTTATGACAATATACTTATAAACAGGTATATGGAGTAAAATATAACATGAAGATATATTGACGCTTGTAGAGTATTTATGAAATCAATTTTCATTTCTATAGTCTCTTTATTTAGCTTGTACTCTCTTTATTTTGTTAAAATCTAATAGATTAAACCATACATTTATATTCAAATACTCCCTATAATACAAAATTGTTGCCCTTGTGTGTTGTCAAGCGAGTTGCAAATAAGCTAGATAGTTTTGTATGTGCACGTATTAAATAGTATGTACCTATCTTAGACTTAAAAGAATTTTTACTGTTGGTATTCGGATGATGTAATCCACATTGACAAATTAAATGATGGTGTGCACACTTTATAAGTTATTGGAGTCGTTCTTTCCATTGCCATATAATTTTGGGATGTTATATATCTCCTTGGCTTATGAAGTGTATGCACCTCGTGTTTCCTGTTAATATGATAACATTTACAATAAGTTCAGCCTAATTTAACAGCTGATTATCCGACTAAAGAGTAAGTAATGACTATAATACGTGTAGATTAGCAAAAGAAATTAGAAGTATTAAAAAGTGATACACGATAAAAATATTATGCACGTCTAAAATCAATATTAAACTTATTCGTTGTGAGACCGTGGCATGCAGTAGAGCATGCTGGTGTACAGGTTTCATTGTAATTGTATGGATTACTAGTATGCTGATGTGTTATTTATATATAATTCTAATATATTTATACATAAATTAATACATGATCGCATGCTGTTGTAGAATATAAAACAATGTCTAATTGTCTATAATAATTGATAGTATTTATTCTATTCATGATACTTAATTCTTGATTTATTATATATATTTATGTTTATGCCGATTTGATAATTAAATTATATAGTATTAAAAATACGTGTAAGTCTTATATATAAATTTAATCTATATATATTATTTTAATATGTACCACTTTTCGCTAAACTGCTCCATATTCTCATCTATCCATCAATTTTGAAAGTTTTAATCTCTACCATTTCTTTTGTCTAAATGACAATATGTATTAATTTATTAGGGATTTATGATTATTATTTATTACTTGCCGAATTAAAACGTCTTAACATATATGTAGAAATCATAACAAAGACGCTAGCAATAAATATGTCTCGTTTGTAAGGAACTTTAGATTTAATTTCTCTTAAGTATTTTGGTTTTCGGGATAATTTATTAGTAACACCAAATATATGTTTATATTATCGATATTCTCTCCTATTCTAATCAAATATATATCCAAAATTTCATTTTGACATATTTACATCAAATAACTCAATTTTAAGTAACCTTTTTTCCTTTCCTTACGCCCTAATGGAATCTAACTACTTATAATATTAAATAATTATTTTTATCTTTACTATTTCCTTCCTTTTTAAAAAAAAATAATTGGTACATAATCAAATGAGATATTTGATTAGTTGAAAGAGTATATAATAACATTTGATATAGATTTAAGGTCTGTTATGTATAAAGTATTTGAAGAAAAATAAAATTAGAAAAAGACCAACAGAATAAATTAATTCAATTTTAAAATTTCAACAAAAAAAGCTTAGATATGGCATATGGGGGCATGAAAATTCAAACAATTTCTGATAATGATCGATATGAATAATCTATTACATATTTAATAAAAATTTGAATAAGAGTCGTTATATTTAAATAGCTAAGCTCAAATAAAAGTTAAAATCAAATAAATTACAAGAAAATATGATATTAGTAAATGTAAATCCAACTATTCCTCATATGAAGTGAATATATATTCGGTGTAAGTACGTAATTGCTATATTTAATCTTTTACACAATTCAATGCATTATTTTGTTTGTTTATATATTGAATTATACACATTTAAAAATTATAAAAAGTTAATATTATGAAAGTATGTAATTAGACGATTTAACAAGATTCCACTTGACTATATTTTTACTTACACATTAGCCATAATATATAAAATAAGCTTAAATGATGAATAATGCCCATAATCAAAATATAGCAAGTATTTCAAAACGGAGAAAGTATTTAAGTATAATCAAAACGTATTTTCAACGGTGGATTTGAGTATATATTTTTCCAATTAATTAATCTCTTGTTGCCATTTCCATGGTTTCTAACTACTTTCTTCAATATCAAAAGACATCCAATACCTGTTGTAGAAGCCGAATTTCTTTGTAATAAAGAGGAATAATCTATCTAGTCAGTGTCAAATGTGTCATTAACTTTCTAACATGGTGATTACTTTTCCATGTTATATTAGCTAATTGGGTGTGTGTTTGGTTGGCTTGTAGTAGCTAAGTAGCATATACTTTTGGAATTGGGTAACTCAAAAAGAGAGTACTATCTACTAAAAGTTATTTTATTCGATTTGTTTTTGACAGAAAAATTAAAAAATTAAATATAACGGGATATAATAGTGAGATATTAAAAATAATAAGAGAATGAATATAAAGAGTAAAACTATTAGAAGTCAGATTTAAAAATAAAAATTAAACAAATTTATTAAAACGAATTGGCATAAAAATTGGACAAAATAAAAAGCCATACAAGTGTATTTGTCAAAAGTTATTAGTCAAACATATTAACATCATTGGGGGACTCATATTTGCGCACGTACGACTCTTTGAATCAGATTTTAATGTTACACCTTTAAATATTGAGAGGAAAGTCTATTAATTTTGCCAAAGTCCTTATGTTATACATACAATTAATATCTATACAGATGTACCCCACGTATATGATGGTGATATGTATAATAAATCTATTTCCATCCGTGCAATAAGATTAAATATAAATGTAATATTTCAAGAAATGTTTAATTGTATTTTTCGAACAATAATGGATTACAAGTTTTAATAGGTATTATGATAATCAATTAGTAGTTTTTTTTGTTTATTTCTGAACAACAATTTTATGGTGCAACGCTAATTATTTAAAGTTTATTTCTACAATTTAGTCTTAATTAGCAGCATTTAATTTTAGAAATAATTTACAAAATTACACTGTGTTTATTACGATGTAAAATAAGTATAATAACAATCTTGCTTATTTAAAATTATTTTCCTACACTTTATCTCTATCAGAAGTACTTATTTTTAAAAGTAATTAAAATCATCTATTACGTAAAATGTTAATAAATTATTATAAACCCTAAAAGTGATTTATAATAATTTTGAGAGCCATATAAATTACCAAACACTAATTCAAAATCTTATTAATGGAAAATATTAGATACTCTAATTGAAACAATACAATAAAAATTAATGAGAGAGAAGTTAATGAAAAGAAAAGTATGGTGGTATGTTGGGAGGTAGCTGGCATTTAGGGTTTTATTTAAGAAATGATGTAGGAGGAGTATTAATACATTAACATTGGATTAAACGACTTTTTAATTTTTATTTCGTAAAAGAAAAGATGCCAATTCAACATTTGCGTACGGCACCGTACATTACACAATTTCTAACCTATTTCTTATTCTTACTCAACTGTCACCCATTATTTAACTCACAACTCACCCTCCTTTTCAATCTCCCCCCCAAACTCTTCTTCCCAAACTCTTCTTCATGGTTAAGACTATTATTTTCAATTTGGACGATCTCAAAATAAAATATTTATATTTACATAATTTATATTAATTGAAATATATAAATAATATATGAGGTAGATTTTATATGAGATTGTTTTATATAATATTTTATATCATAGTTAATGGTTATAAATATTGTATATATGGAGTTAATATTTGATTCATTTGTATTTTGGTTCAATATATACTTAGAGTGTTATTATTATCTTTGTAAAGCTAAAAAGAAAATTAATTCACATCATAATTGATACTTTAACCAATGTACAACGTGCTCGACATGATAATTTAAATAGTTGTTAGTAGTTTAATGAAAAATAATAGTTAATTAAAAATGTGGTGGTTTAGTAAAGTAAAAGTAACGTTTATTGATTGATGATTCTTTTCAAAACATAATTAAAACTTGTTATATTGCAAAATTAAAAGTGGCGTTTTAAAATTTTCTTTACATTTCTCAATAAATTTTATTTCACCGATTATCATGATGCTACTTTTACGACTACATAAAATCTTTTTATCGCTCTATATCACATCAATTTTGGTCCTTATCCAATTATTCTAATTTTCGAACTTTCTTGAAGGTTTATTTAGTCATATATTTTATTTTATTGATGCTTAAGTCTTACTCTATTAATTTTTTTCATTCACAAAGTTCATTTTCAATCTATAATCATTTAAAAATTTGGGAGAATAATAAGAAAAACTATAAACAAAAATATATTTAAAGATGAGAATTTACCATAAAATGACATAATGTATATATCAAGAAAAATTAATTAAATCGCAATCTCGTTATCACTATTTATGGATTTGATTATTTCTTTGAATGATAAGATAGGTTGAGGAAAGAATGTTATGTAAGAATCGAATCTATGACTTATCAGAGAAAGTACTACTTGTTTTCCGATTGTGACAATATCCAATTCTCATAGATTTGATTGTAGATTAAGGATATTTGAGTGTGAAGGAACATGTCGGTCTCACACTGACACCATATTTATTGAGCCAATCCAATATATATTTAATGTCTTTAAGTGCACTTATAATTTTAAAGTGAACACTTATAATTTAAAGTATTTAATTTTCATAGTTTTAGAGAGATCACTTATAAATTTAAAATGATTACTTATTATCTTAAAATGATATTGGAAAAATAAACTAATTATATAGACTTGTCTTATAATGAGACAGATACAATATAATTGCAATATTAACTCTAATGGGCTTGACATTGAGACCAAGGTTTTTCATTGCCTATTTCTCGTAAACAAATATACGCGTGTAATGCGGCCCATAATCTTAAGTACACAAAAAAATAAAAAATAAAGGAGAGAAAAATATAGGTTCCATTGACTAAAGTTGCTCTTTCGAAGGATGACACAAGAATTGAAAAAGAGGATGCATGAATATATTAATATGGTATTAGTGGTGAGACTATGTACTTTCGTGGGAGTAATTATTATTATAGTTTATAGTGTAAAAAAAAAATAAATTGTAAGTGTTAGCGATAGAATATAATTGAAGTCATATTTAAAAATACAAGAGATTGCCTCTGTTAGAGACATATTTTAAATCCAACTCATTAAAGATTAATGTCTACTTATCGTATTTTTAATACCTACTTATATTATTCTTAATGCTTACTTATTGTATCCTTAATGCTTACTTTCAATATCGTAAATATCTACTTACATCATTCTTAATGCCTACTTATAATTTTTTAAAAAATATAAAATGGGTCAGTCCAATTAAAGATAGTCTCTCAAAAAAACTGTCTCTCATAAAAATCTGTGTTAAAAATAATATGGATGAATTTAATGAAATAAACTAAAATTAAAGAATGAATTGTTTTATTTTAAGTTGTAATTAAAACTACAGTTAAACAAACATGTACTCCTAGTCTCATACAGACAAACCCTTCACCAGTACAATATACATCAAGTTTTGTGTGTACATACAATCAACCTATTTTGAAATTAACTATTTAAAAATTGAAAGTGAAATTTTAAGATTATAAGTGATAATTTTAAAATTATAAAACATGATAATTTTAAAACTGTAAGTGATCACTTAAATTAAGGTTATAATTAATCACTTTAAAAGTGTAAATGGTTACGTTAAAGTTATAACTTATAAGTGATCACTTAAGGATCACTTTTATGGTATAAGTGATCGACATAATACTGTTACATTTGTTCATCCCAATATAGATGGACACACAATGAACCGTCTCATTTAAGAATTTGTGTTAAACCTTTTGCTTTTTTTATTGAGCTAATTATAATCACAAATTGTTATATGAGACGGTTTCATCGAGAGACGCGTCTTATACTTAATTTAAATAGGCCATTTAATATATATTATGAGAATATGAGCTTCCTATTTAAAGTTGTTTCACTGACAAACGATTTCTACCAACAGTGAAATTTGGGGATTAATGTTTGATCTTAAACCTAAGCCCAATCAAATTATAAATGGACTAAGATTCAAAGTCTTGAGCCATAGGAAACAAAAGGCCTATATAGATTTAATTTTTAAAAAATGTAACAGCCACTGGACCACAAGCTAGGCCTGGGTTATTTGTTGAGATCTAATAATTGATGATTTGGGGTTATTGATGATGTGTTCGAGTTTTGTTCATACAAACTTGTACTTTTCATTTAGTCCATAATTACTTTTCTTTGATTTATGTTTTAAATCCTAATCCTAACTGAAACAGCTATTTTTATAAGAGATCGTCTTTTAAAGAGACAACTTTAAAATAAGAAGCTTATATTTTTATTTTCTTTTTAATTTTTATTAATTGATTTCGCCTATATATTTAATACGTCACTTAGAGAGATCGTCTCTCACAATAATTTGTAAAAGAGGAATGACCTGTGCATTCCTCATTTTTCACTATCTTTTATTTTAATTTATCATACTAATTTAGCACTTTTTTCTTTTTTGGCAATGGTCTCACTCTCTTTATTTTAATCTCACCCATAAAATTATATTTTCTTTCCATCTTAATTACTCATTTTTATTCTTCATTTGTTTTTTTATCTTATTCTCTAACTTAATTTCCTTACCACTAATTTTCACGCATTTTACAACTGATACAAAATGAGAAGCATAAAGAAATTATTAGCTAATTATAAATATTTTGAACACTCAACCTCTTATTTAAATATTATACTCTTAACCAATCAGAGCTATATCTTAATTTCTATTGTAAATGTAGACAACATATAGGTTTTAAAATAGACTGAAACGAGCTGAGGCCAAATAAGATCTGTCACTTATCCTTCTCAACTGGTTATGGATAGGAATTCACAAATTTTCAAGTGGAACTAGTTTTATTGAACTGATTTAATGTACATTTACAGTCTTAAATTAAACATTTATATATTAAAATAATCAATTAAAAAAATTAGGTGATTACATAAATTTGTCTAAACAGTCTCGTACAAAACTTACTATTAATATTAATATTTATCAGAATTCCCTACTTCTGCATTGCCAATGATGCCCAATAAACCAGCTTTTCCAAGTCCTCCCAAAATATTTTCTTACTTCACCGCCATTATTAATGATCTTACATCCGTTTGATTATTAACATTAAAATATGAGAATGATAATAAGTATAAAGTTTGAATTTTTTACCAGGTTTAGAATTATTCTTGTCCTATTTTAGTACTTTTTCTTTACTAATTGATTTTTATGAGCTATTTTTTTTAGAGACAATTTATTTATAAGACGTTATCAAAACAATAATAATAAGTTTTTATGCTATTAAGTTGTAATTAATATTATTAGGTTATTTAACATTTGAAATCGTCTCATATAAGAATTTGTATAAGTTACAATATAATTAAGTGAGATTTTATTTGATAATATATTTGATTTTTTATAGTTTTGAATCAAATAAATTAAAAATATTTAGATTTTAAATTTAAACCTAGAGTCCTAGCGGCCCGTTTGGTTAGTGGTATTAAATGGTAGTAAAGGGAATGATTTATAGTGTAAAATTTTATCAAAAGGTCCATATTATTTCCATGTTAATGAAACTTTGATCACAAAAAAGTTCTTTTGTTTATAAATTTCCATTACCACCTAATACCACATTTTTCATTGGTCATGCATTGGAATGAATTTTATGAAAAAAATGAGATGATTAAGTTGGACAAGCATGGTCATCAAGATAGCCAAGATATTTTTTAACCAAAATTACACTAATTTTTCATTTCCATTAACACCATTTATTACTACCTATTAAATGGACCGTAGAAGTAACAATATTATAATAATATGGAGATAGGAATCAAAATCATGCAGTACTCCTTAAGAAAATTATATCAAGAAAAACAAAAGCATAGTCACATGCACTGAATTTGTTAGCTAACAACTAATCCGGAGGAAATAGGAATAACACGACAAAATACGCCTCATTATGAAATTATAAATATATTACCTTACACCATTACTCAAATGTATTGTTCATAGATGAGCAACAATATTAATATTGGTGTGTCGTGAGGGGTTGATAACTGGTAGTTGAGTGGAGTAACTGATTTGATTAGATGTTTAAAATTTAATTTAAATAGGTGATTTAAAATATATTGTTACTTGTTTAAAATTAGCTTATTTAAAATAATAAGTTGTTTCAATCAGTTAATATACTAAACATAAGGATTAATTAGTTTGGTCACTCAAACATCTATTTATGTCAAAATAAGTTAAAATTATCTAATAAATCTATTTATGAAACATCCTTATTATTTTTTGAGGTTGTTAAGCAATAAGAATAACATTAATAACAACTAAAATTCAAAATAAAAAATACTTTTATGTTTCTATAAGAATCTTGCTAACGAATGTCCTTGGTGTTTTCGTTAATGAAGATATAAATTAATTTCAGATAATAAATTAAAAGATATTTAAAATTTTACTTCATTTATTCATACATTAATTATATTACCTTTATTATAAATTATGTGTTAAAATATTTTATTATTTATTTTTTATTTAATCCATAAGTTCAAATATATTCCAATTAACAAATGCCCACAAAGCATTAACTTTTGCAAGTTAATTTTCCTAAAAAAATATACTGTAAATTTGTAAAATAAAAACACTGTAAATAAGAAGCGTGTAGTATTACCTTTTCAAATTTTTCAATTTGGAAATCTAACATGTCAATGTGTTTTTTAAATTACAAATTAGATAAAAAAAAAATTAATCAAAAATCAAATTCAAAACTTTAAGAAAGCAATACTTAAAACACTCAAAACTTTATATTTTGAAAATAAACTCCCATGTTTTGTAGAGAACAAACTAGTCCAACTTTATCAATCATTTATATTTAAGAATAGTCCATAGTGGTACTAATTAACAGGCTAATAGACTAATATAGTAGTAGTACTCCCTACAACTAATGAATTCATCTTTACGTAAATTAGTGAAGTTTGTCTACCACCTCTTATCAATTATCATGGACTATCATATTATAGTAATGAAAAATCCTTGATAAATACTCCTTCATGTCTTTTATTTTACAATAAACAAGTTTTGCTACTTTCAATTTTGGCCTAGGGTCACTATTGCAAAAAAAAAATATCAATCTGAGTTGGGTAATTGATTTGTGATTCGATTTCGAGTGATTTTAAATTTTACCTTAATTGATCAATTTTAACCTGATTTCTTTAGATTATAAGTCGATATATATGACTTTAGTTGAATTAGTTCAGATTAAATTTAGAGTTTGACCGATCAACAAACTCCTTTTACTTGATACAAAAAGCCAAACAATATCTATGATTGATGCAAATTGAATGTTTTGTAAAATTTAGGGATGGGAATGAGTATTATAAATTGTGATGCATGCATGCACTCATGTTTATTGTCATCTTAACTACAGAACAAGAAACATGGGGTTCATAATTTCAAAATTTGGTTAGTTGAAACCCCACTTGTATTCCTAAAGTGCCAATAAAATTATATTCTTAATTTCATTAAAATTGCTACATTTTATTTTTCTATATAATAACTTTTAAAAATAAATATTACAATTTTTTTCTATATAATAACTTTTAAAAATAAATATTACAATTTTAATCTATAATAAGTACATATGACATAACCACCCAAGAGCCAAAATGAGTTAGTTGGCCACTCCTTTTCCCAAGGCACTGCTTAAAAATAGTAGTTACTCCTACCTCAGTAAGCATAAAGAGTTGGTGTAGATCAAATGAACAATATTATAACATGGAGTATTTGGTCCGGATTCACAAAAGTCTTATATGGACTTGGTCTATATTATTATTATAATTTATACCAACTTTAAAAAAAATATAATTTTTTTTCCAATTAACAAGTAATATCATTAGAAAAATATTTATTTTTTTAGGTTGATACACTATTAGCTACTTTTGCATCATTGTTTGATTATATGTCTTTATAGAATCAAATGAATATTTGCCCTATACGCAGCAACAAGATTTGGCAATTTTAGTTGCTTGTGCGGCAAATGCACGAATCAGGATACATACCCACTAAATGATGGCTACATACATGGAAACATAGTCACAAAATTAGCGAGCCGACAAACAATTACCGATGTCCCAAATTTACATTGTAAACAACAGCCACGTTAGGACAACAAAAAATAGTCGAGATACACAAGCTGTATTTTATACGTAGTAGAGAACACAACGATAAATTTAACTTAGCGACTACATCTATACCCATGAACCAAAAGTCCAAAATTTCAGTTAATTTCTAGAGCAACTCACAAGTCACAATGTTAATTGTTAACCACTAATTGAGATGTTTTAAAAATGAGAATGCACATTGTTGTTTAAAAGCAAAGCATGGTCCTACAACAATATTTTAAACAAAGGGTTAGTAGTTTGACAAGGTAGCTAGGGTGCTAAAAGGGATACCAAAACAAAATATAATTCAAAGTGCACCACAGCTCACTTCTTTGAGTATAAATTAGTAAATCTACATTTGACGAATTCACTCTATCTCTATTGATCCGATCCAATGTATATTTACAACATTAAAGCAATCACTCAAAATTTTTAAGTGATCACTTACAATCTTAAAATATCTAATTATAACTTTAAAGTGAAGTCTTTAACTAATTACTTACTCCCTCTTTTCCTAATGTTCTTCTCGTTTAAAATATTCTACTTTTGAGAGAAAAATTTGATTAAGACTTTTAAGACATATATAAATGATAAAATATATTCATGTGACGACTCGTTAGATTCATCTTAATGTATACTTTTTTATTATATATTTTTTTTAATGTATACTTTTTTATTATATATTTTTTATAAGTTTTTATGATGCGGATTCAGAGATATTAAAACTTAAAATTTACTTTAAAAATTGTGTAAAAAGTAAATAGGAAGAACATTGGGAAACGGAGGGAGTATAATCTTAAAAAAATTACTTGCAATCTTAAATTGATCTATTAAAGAAATTGGCTTATGATGAGACTATAAATTAGTGTATGTATACACTTAATACATCTATTGAGAGATATCAAAGCCGCTAATCAAGCCTACTTGGAACCCAACTCATCCATAACCCTTTTTTTCCATATTACAACTGCTACTTATCACTATCATCCCACTTTTCAATCATATTGTTTTATACCATTATATACCTTTGAAAATTAAATCTCATTCTACACCAAAACAATTCATACATTTTTAAAAATTTACCAAAATGATACAAGGATGTTTTAGCAACCCAGGAAGTCCAATTTCTAGCAAAACCAAAAATATAGGAGTACCCATTACAAGTTCATGTTCATCAAGAGAATCTCTTATTACATGCATTTACCAAACTCGTTTGTGTGACTCACCGATTTTGATTACACTCACCTGGTCAAAAACTCCATGCTCACATTCCCTTACAATTCATGCTCCTGATTGCTTTTCCTTTACCATTTCTCTTCAGCCATCAACTTTTTCGTTGTTTCGGATCCGACCCGGATCCAAATCCGTTCTCCTTAACCAAACCCATGAACATTATCAGAATTCTAAGATCAAAGTGTATTATGATTTTAGCAGAGCAGTGTTTACTCAGCTCAACTCAGCTGAGCCAGAGTCTAAATTCTACCTCGCATTGACTCGTAACGGGAAGGTCGAGTTTCTGTTGGGGGATCTTCATGATGAGTTGACTCGGAGACTCGGGCACAACCGTGCGACGATTAATGCTGCTGAATCGACGCTCTTATCGCGAAGAGAACACGTTTTTGGGCGGAGAATTTACGCAACTAGGTCTGAGTTTCTGGGTTTAACTCGGTTGATCGAGATAGAGTGTTCAAGTGGAACTTTAAAGGTAAAAATTGATGGGGAAGTGAAAGTGAACGTTAAAAGATTAGCATGGAAGTTTAGAGGAAATGAGAGAATGATGATTGATGGTGTAAGTGTAGAGTTTTTCTGGGATGTATTAAACTGGGTTAATAACAATAACAATGCCGGAAATTTAAGTGCTCAAAAAAATGGGGTGTTTGTATTTCAAATAGGTGAAGGAGGAGTTTGGCCAGAAATGATGGGGCCGGAGAAGAAGTTGATGAGAAAGAATTCTCCGTCGCCGGCGACGGCATTGTCCCCGGCAGGATCGAGTTCAAGTGTGTTGCAATGGGCGGAGGAGAGTAGTGATTGTGGGCGGAGTTCGTCGGGTTCGTCGTCGACGACGAGGTCGAATAGTAGTCTGGGTGGTGGTAGTAGCGGTGGTAGTAATGGTGGGTTTTCTTTGGTTTTGTATGCATGGAGGAAAGATTAATTTTTTAATTTATAATTTTTTATTTATAATTTTTGATTTTTTTAATGTTTTGTTTAAAATTTTAATTGGGTTGTTGAGAAAAGGGAGACTAATGATTAATTGATAGGATGGGTAAATTTTGTGTAATGAAATGGTGGAATATATTTAATATTGATAATAATTGATGTATAGTTTAATTACTTGTCATTCTAAGTTTTATTATTAGAGTTTTGTTGTTGATAAATTTGCATGATTAGTATTTTAGTGATAGATTAATAGAGAGTTGAAATTGATTTGAAATTTCCAGGTGAAAAGGTGGAAAGTTTTGATAAAGAATAAATATTGGCTGTTTGATTGTTTTCCAATTCCCATTTGTTGGTACTTTTTTTTAGTCTTTTCCTTTTGAAATTAGCCAACATATTTGTCTGTTTGAAATGAGTGCGTTCTAGAGCTTGCCAACTTTATTAAAAAAAAATACTTGTCCCCTTCCTTTGAATTTTTAAGAAAATGGGATATTTATTAATAAAAGAGAGATTATATAAAGTTAAAATGTATGAATTAGATTAAGAAAATAATTTTTTTTAAAAAAAAAGTAAAATAATGAAAAATAAATGCAACAATCCACAATAAAAAAAATAATGCAAATTGAAAAAGAATGTAATGTGATTTTTATAGGAATATGATAGAAATATGTAGATCAGAAGAAAAGACTAATTTAATATGTGCATCAGAACTAATGAAAGAGTGTGAGTCATAAACAAAAAGAAAAATATGACAAAATGTATTAAATGAACTAAAAAAGTTAGACAAAGGGAGGTTCCTATTAACAGAAATGGAGGGAAAACGTTAAAAGGTAAGGATGAGAGGGGATTTAAAGGGGTCACATACATCGTGCTGATCAAACTTCAGATATGACGGTCAACTAACTTATTATGATAAGTAGTAGTCCTCCACAAGATAATGTTTTACAAAAAGTATTATAAGTAAGGCCTTGCTCGGATTAACAAAACTAATTCACACAAGAATTTTTCAAGTGAAATTATTGTGGTATTAATTAAAGGGATAAATATTTTTGTACTTGAGTTTGGTATCAAGGTAATAAGTACCCAAAAATTCTCATTGATCAATAATCTCAAGTTTCTTGTGCACCCCATCCTAATCAATTCATAAAATTTAAAATCTTAAATTCTCTTGTAATTCATCAAAAACATATATACAATTATCAAAAAAAAAAAAAAGAAACAATACATGAATAATTTTGAAAATGGAAAACAAATAGGAACAATTAAAACTTGTTGTAAATTCAGAATTGAATATTATGAAAAAGAAAAGATATATCAAAAATAAATTTGGCCAATTTATTCTTAATCTAGAAAAGAAAATTGGACAAAATAAAAATTAATCATTAAAAACAAAAAATTTGTTGCAAATTTACGAAATAAGGATTAAACAAAAAAATTAACTTGAAATTTCAAAGAAATTAAAAGAACATATACACTTTCTAAATGCTTGAGTGATGAGTTGAAAATTTAAAGGAGAATAAACCATGAAAATAGGAGATTAGGAGGAGAGAGAAAGGAACCAAAATTTTCAAAGAAGTTTTTAATATACATGAATATAGCCATATGAAGATGAATTATTGAGAAGAGGAAATAAATTAATTAATTAAACAAAATTTTCGTGAGGTTAAAATTTTACAAGGTAATCATTACTCAAGGAGAGAATAGAGTACTATTTTTGAGGGGAAAAAGTTAATGTGAAAACATTTTACCTTAATCTAAGCACATAAAATTATTAAGTATAAAAAAAAAAAAAAAAAAAAAAAAAAAAAAAAAAAAAAGATAGGACAAATTAAAAGGGATGGTGGAGAGTACTAAGTGATGAGAGCAGAGCACTTTGGTAACGGTATGAGAGCTTTCTTCAACTCTCAAAAGCATCTCAATCTTTTTAAGGAAAAGTATGACAGCTTGAATCTACCACCACCATATCACAATTCACAAACTCTTTAATTCTTGAACACTAAAAAATAATTAAACAGAATTTTCCTAAAATAATGTAAGACTATTACCGATAAATAGATTTAGCAAACAGTAATTCAAGAATTTTCATACATATGGGGGTGCAAGAATCATGATAACAATTTATTCTTACTATAAGTTATACAATTACTTGTGGCTAAAACTTTGTAATGTCTATCAGTTTAAGATTGTGTGAATGCAAAGCAACCAGATTAAGGCCTAAAATTGGTTTGTCTTCACCACAATCTGAAAACTAGGGATGGAAGTAAACATATACCAATAAATTTGAAATAGCAAATTTTGTACAGATTAATGCAATTTACCTTAACTCGGTTGGTAAGATCATTGTTTTTGCTCAAAATATGACGTGCACAGATTACAAACCGCGTTCCAAAACTGATTATTCGAGGAAAGAATTGCAGTCGAACCGATATCTGACCACGAAAGCTAGGAATGATAAGGCTGTACCTTCAGTAAACAGAATCTGAATGATGTATATGTGTAGGCAAACAAGTAAAATATACAAAATGGCACACAAACTAGTGGCAGAGGTGGAGAGATGGGCAAGTAGATAACTCTTCTCGTCTTCCCACCTGACCCAAAATTTTAATCATAGGGTCCTCGAAATTGACTACGATAATTAGACTAAAACATATAGAAACGAAAATTGAAGGAGCACACATTTTTTACTTCAGATATTTCTTAAGAAATTTAGTACGGTTTACGTTTTATGGTGGGGCCTAGCAACCCCGAGCCCTTACATAAGTCTGCCACTGCTTTCCACAGAAAAAAGACAGGATGCTAAGTATGTGAACAAATGCAGATCACCTAAATGACTCACCTCATATATATCTAATATACGGAAGCTCACAATTTTCGAATTTATGTTTTACAAAGACATAAATGTCACCAAATATTCTTCGGTTCAATTTCAAGGTTTTGTGAAACCAGGAGTGAATATCTGTCCGACTGCTTCAACTGCAGAAACATTCCACCTTTCCGCATGTCTAACAATCTGTTTGATTATTTACAGAACTGTCAAAAGGAATTCTAACAGGATATAGCTTCTACGCATAAAAGAAATCTATATACTCACTTTATAATCGTCATCCAAATCATAGGTTGTACTTCCTTCAATTGCAATCAGAGGCTTCCATGGAAGCTTTAAGTAAGTCCTTCAAAAACATTAGAAAATAGAATTGGACTTTCAAATATTTATCACAATAGATTACTACTTTCCCGGTATTCCTATGATTAAGCCATTGTCAGAATTCAATTGCCATAAAAAACTATTTGAAGCTCTAGCTCAACCTAGAACTCCATCTAATACCTAGCAACAACCAACAATCCCTTAAACCAATCATTATCAGGACCATCTAAAAGGCCAGAAACTGAAGGAACACATTACACATGAAAATATCTTTTTATCAAGGACAATTAAACACCAGTATGAAAGGGTAACAAAACTTGGTAGTTAAATGATAACACCCCAAAATTTTGCATCTCGTATTCAGATATTAGCATGCCATCCGTAAAAGCAGCAGGATTACATAGAAGGTTTTGACAATTCACTATGCTACTAATATCTTAATTTCAACTCAAGTACATATCTGATTTCTGACTTTTGGACATGGGTGTGGATAGTTTACACTTCTTTCTGGACCAAAAGTACAAAATTTTCTGTATAATTGTTAAGCTTGGCATTCAGACATGTATCAGTGTTTCTGTGCTTGCCCCCCTTACCAGAGTCTAAGGAACATTGATAACTCACTAAAACTAATTCAATAGAAAAAAAAATAAAAAAATAAAACCAGTCCAGTAGTGTTATGCACCTTAGACTCCAAGTTGCTAAGACAAAATTTGTCTCTGAATTAACACCCTGTGTGTCAAAGTAACCTGTGTCAGTATTTAGCAACACCGAACAGAGTTCCAATCCTAACATATAGGTAACCACAGAATACAACAATAAATGAAACACTAATGCTGAGATTAAGAAGATTCAAATCAATGTTTCAAACCTATACAACCACAAGGCACAGTACTATAAGACTAGTAACTTTTTCCAAAAAAACTTCAATTCTAATTGTTTTGTGTTTCTGATTTTTTTTTTTTTTATTATTTTCTTTTGTGTGGGGTGGGGGGTGGGGGTGTTTATACTTTAAAACTGGAGATAGGATAAACAAAATCGATGTTTTCATGGTAAGCGAACTATAGTTTTTATCACGTTTCCATTAATACCTAAGAATAAATTAAATTAGTTATTTCAACAAGCATTGAAATCACGCAAGAACAGAAATAATTATTAAACAATATAAAAATGATATGCCTTGAATCTTCAAGTCAAATGTACAAAGAGTCAGTAAAAAAAAGAGGCTAGAAATCAAGAAGGGTCCATGGGTATGTTAAGTTAACTTAAGGATTCCAAGGGAAATGAATGGATCGAAAAGGAAAAGAAGAAGTTACTTGAGAAATGAAATCACATTTTATGTTTGGTCAAAAGAGCAAATGTGTTTTGAATTAATTGCATATTCAAATGATAAAGAAAGAAAAAAGAAAAATATAAGTCACTCTCTTCCGTAACATGTCGATAACCCCATAAGAAAGTTTGTCTACCTACAGGCTACAGCTTATTAACAAGTTCAAAAATCAAAATATTTTCTTTTCTTCAAGTATGTCAGATGTTTCTCTGAAAAATAACAGCACAAAAAAAGAAAATAGAGTAAAAATGCTAATACTATGACAAAAATTAATACGTTTGCAATGCTTCTTAGCACAATAGAGGGCTGCTCAAAAAATGGCACCAATAATTGCAAGTTGCGGGAATACAAATCTCTACCTGATACACATAGAACATAGTTGTCAGTTTATTTCATCTAGCATTGAACACTAGGCTCCAATCAACAAACAGGTATGACTCATGTTTAAACTTTAAACCTATATGAACCCCTCACCCTGAAAAGATGGAGAAGAAAAGATAATTAATAGAAAAATTGCACCCACCTTGCAAAAAGCAATCTAAATCAAGCAAAGGTTTACTCTAGTTATAAGATTTCCCCTTGGTGGCTTCAAGGTCCCAACTTAGATCAATAAAACCAGAACTTGTGGGGACTTGGAGTTTACTTCCCCTCCCCTTATATTGAGTTTATGTATGGGCATACTTAGTGCGATATAAGTTGGGCGATTAAAGATCATATGGCTTTACTCACACTCCAAAAACAAGGCCACATCAACATGACTTTTCGAAGAAACTATTCAATTTTGCATTTTGAATAACATAAATAGTTTACATAACACGACAAAACAAGATTATAACTTTATCAATATGTAATCCGTAACTGATATTTGACCTTACAATTAAAACTTCAAGCCACTCTAACCACAAGTGAAGGTCGGAAGGAGCACAATCAAAACTTCAATCAACAATTGTGAAGGCCGGAAGATTTCTTTATCATTTTTGATTCTGATAAACTTATAATTAGGGGCTTGGCTAAGAATGATAGCTAGACATATTAATCTTAGAGACTTAAAATATGAGTCCACATCTAACCAAGATATTTTATAGGGCCTTTAATCACTATTTTCCAATGAAACATAGTTGCATATTTTTATTAGATTTTTCTAGATAAAAAGCATAATATAGAATAGAATTCCGTGTTCCTGGAATAATAAGAATAGCTCAAATTTAGGCAGCGTTTCCTCTTCCAAAAAGCTAAAACCACAACGAGTTTAACATTTAATTTACCCCAATCCCATTAAGTTGATCCCGGAGTTAAGGAGCTCGGATGTACGTAACATCACCTTTATTAATAATAAAACTACAAAGATATTGTTTCCGATTGACTATTGGTAAATAATACCATGTGCAACTTCACATAAATACAAACTACATTTAATGAGTCATTTTACTATAGTCCATCATAATTTGAAAACAAATGACTATAAATCTTTGGCCCCATCGAAATAAGCATGACATAATTTATTCATTTGTATGTGACCTTCACACCTAAGTCTGGGTTTAAGAATTTAGCTAATCAAGCGTCTTGGAGAAACAGGTCTTTTTACAAGACAAAATACATTTAAATCACCGACCCTACCCAAGCTGGATGTGCGGAAACATCAAGGTAATAAATTGATTTGTTAGTCAAAGCCATCATCAATAACTCAAGCTAAAATTTACAATCTAGATTCTGTCGACAATTAAAGAGCTCATAGAAGTAGTAACTCACAAGGTAAGAGTTTTCACACATAATCATCTATTAACATTTACCAGAGGTCGTAGAGTCTATTATTACCACGAAATTTAATAGTTGGATCCTCAAAGAGACAGTCCTCAGCATAAATTGAAGAGGTAAAAATCCCTGCATCCACCCAGCAAAGCTGTTAACTCTTACATCTTGTTGGCGACTGTGAATGTTTAGTAAATCTAATAACAATAAGCAGTCCTAAAATGAGATCAGGTAGTTGCAAGCATACATAAAGGATCAGGAAATTGGCACATAACCATACGGCTCATTGTACGCAAGTGAGAGCATCGGTGCGTCTAGTATGCTCAATAACAATAGTAATACAATAACCCCACCATTCCAAGAAACAACATTACGTTGCATTCCCAAATGTTGTTAAAGCGGTTATCAAAAACAAGAAGGCTTGACCCTTTAATTTTGATTGCAAACACCATCTAAAACTTAGAGAACAAGTTCAAATAAGTCATTAATCGCAAACAATTTTTCTCACCAACCAACTACCAATCATCTATTCATTCCCAATGCCAGCAAATAGTAAAGGGGTGTTTGGTATGAACTTTTAATACCAAGTAAGGGATTCAATTACCATAACTCCATATTTTTTATTTGGTATAATATTAGATTAACTCAATCCCTTTCTTGAGGGTAATGGATACCCTTATTTTGTTACCACTCATTTTTGTCAAGTAACAAATTCCTTTTTTTTTTATGTAGTTGTTGTCTTCCTTTTTGTTGCTACTCTTGTTGGTGTTTGTATGATCAAGTAAGTTTCCCTTATATAACTACAACACTTACCCTTACCGTTACTTCTCTTTAATATTTCCCTTTCCATTATATTTTATTATTTCCCTTTCCATTATATTTTATGTTTCTATACCAAACACTCTAAGAGTTTTTCGGTTTTGGGCCATAACAAATTACAGTAAAATGACACTTTAAATCATTGCAGTTCTTAATTAAGTGAAGCTGCAACTGAATCTTGCAATAAATAGCCCATCAAACAAGATGAAAACAGTGTGCCTTAGAGAATTCAGCAATCCATGGTAAGATTTCAATGAATTGATGTTTAACTTATAAAAATGACAAATGTTCATGAACCAAAAACTATCCAAAAAGAACAAAGAAAAAAAACTTCACCTGTAACAAAATAAGCCTTATCATAATCAGACTTAAGAACAGCCAAAACATCATCCACCCCAGAAATCAATAACTCTTCCTTCACATCGGAAACCACCACTTCCCTTCAAATTCACAAACAACTTATCATTGATAAAACAAGAAAGGGATCAAAACCCTAAATTTGCAATTAAAATTAAATTATGAATAGGCAAAGAGTGGGGAAGATGGAAACCTGTTATTATTGGAAGAAGAGAAAAACCTAAGGATTTCAGTGACGCCATTGACGGCAAATTTAAGAAGCTGTGGTGTTTGGTTCTTTATATTATGGTTATTTGATGGGTTTAAACAGCATCTAGTGGTGTTAGTGATCTGAAAAAAGGGGGGAAATCATAGAGCATTTAGATAATTAATCAAGTGAAGAAATTTGTGAAGGGTTTGCGATGAAATTAAATAATTGATTACTCTAGAGTAGTAGGATGCTGAAACCATGCTGGTGCTGAAGCAGTAAATTCCCGCCATCTCTGCCTATAAATAACTAAATTCTAAATACAAGGATTGAGAGAAATGGTTGGATTTTGCCCAATCTAAAGATAAAAACAATGTATAGTGTACCTTTTATGGAGTATTTAATTATTAAATTTGACAAGGTGGTTATTTGTTAGTTAGGTTGTGTTTTTAATTGACTTGTTTGAATAGCAAAAAATGTTAATTATTTTTGTGGGCTTTTAAGCAATTTAAATAAATTAATTTTTTAGGAACATGCTAATATAAAAATTTGTGCTATATACAAATTTATTAATATGAATATATATATATATATGACTTTAAAAAATAATAAAAGTATATATATTATCGTGATTATGAAATGAATAATACAAGTATATACTAGTAAAGTACTTGTTTTTTTAAGCTAGTTATGGTAAATTTTATTTGTTCTATTTTACTAATTATATAAGGGTTTTGAACAAGAATTATAAAATTGAATTCTTAAACTTCGCCACTCTTTTTATTTTATCGCTACTCCTATTTTAATAAATTGACGAAAATGCTCCTGGACTTAAATTTGTTGTATACACTCCAACCTCACTAAATAACACCTTTACCACTCTAAAAACACTAAAATCAAAACTTAAAATTTGTGGAGCTAAAGCTAAGGAATTCAAAACGCAAACAATAATTTGATGTAATTTCTAAACGAATTTATCTTAAAACAAAAAGGCGACTCGTCTTTTTTTTTTTTGCTTTTTATTATTATTATTATTATTATTATTATTATTATTATTATTATTATTATTATTTTAGAAAATTAATAATAATAATAATAATAATAATATTAAATTAATAATTATTAACTTATATAATATATTAATTAAATATTTATTAATTTAACTTATTAATTTAATGATATTTATTTTAATTTTTTAATAATTTATATTATTAAATGTATATTAAATTAATATCATTAATGTAATTAAATTAATTTAATAATCTTTTTAGAGCTGGGATTTTATTAATGTTAATTACGTAATCATTTCCAATCTTGAATTAATATGGTCATTAGTTATTATTTTTTATTTGTTTAATTAACTTAACGTAATATTTTATTATTGTAATTTATTATTAATAGTTAATTAAGTTATCAAAATTATTATAATTTATTATTAATATTTAATTAAATTATCAAGATTATTACATTAATTTTAATTACATTAATAATATTAATTTAATATACATTTAATAATATAAATTATTAACAAATAATATAATTCATACATATAAACTAATAAACATTTAAAATAAATATTATTAAATTAATAAGTTAAATTAATAAACATTTAATTAATATATTATATAAGTTAATAGTTATCAATTTATAATTACTATTAAAAAATTTATAATTTATAATTATATATAATTAATAATAATATTATTATTATTAATAATATTAAAAAATAAAAAATAAATAAATAAATAAAAAGGACGAGTTGCGCGTGACTCAACCGCAGCTGAGTTGCACAAAAACGTGCGACTCGACCACGGCTCAAACGTGCGACTGAGCCACAGTCGAGTCGCGTGTTTTTGCGCGACTCGTCTTCTGTAATTTTTTTAAATTTTATAAAAAAATAAATTCATTTAGAAATTACGTCGAATTATTGTTTGCATTTTTAATTCCTTAGTTTTAACTCCACCAAATTTAAGTTTTGATTTAGTGTTTTTAGAGTGATAAACGTGTTAATTAGTGAGGTTGGAGTGTATACAACAATTTTTTATGTCCAGGAACATTTTCGTCAATTCATTAAAATAGGTTGGCGATAAAATGAAAAGAGTGGCGAAGTTTAATAATACCCTTATATAATGAATATTAATGTGTTAAAAAGACAAATTTAACCCCTAAAATGATATATTAAAGTTAATGAAGTATGGGTTAGAAAGAAACATAAGCAAAACAAACATTTATAGTATTTAGCCAAAATTAATAATCTAACAAGTAATTTAGAACAATTTAAATAAAAAAATTATAGCAAATATAAGTACATGAAGAAACTATTAAGTAGTATAACTTAAATGTTGGCTATTATACACATTAATACAAAGAATGTAAACATATAACAAGATCAAACACATCTATTAATTCACATTATTTATTATTTTCACACTAAACCCTTTTTAAATCTTATATGGGATTACAAACAAGATAGAAAACACAAGTAAGTCTTTCAAAGAGTAAAAGTTTAACTCTTATCACAATTATTCTTCAATATCACTACACTAATTCATAATATTTTGTATTAAGTCTCTAAGAGTTTAAACAAGAATTAAGAAATAGATATTTATGTGTTAAAAAGACTAATATAACCCCTAAAATAATAATACAAAAGTTAATAAGGTATGAATCAGAAAAATGTGATAAAAAATATTTACATACTATTTGTTGCCAAAAATAATAATGTAACAAATAATTTAAAACGATGAATTTATAAAGTATAGCAAATATATTAAAACGAAGTAAATATTACAAATAAAGTGAACATATAACAACATCAAACAATCAACTCACATTATTTTTTATTTTCACACTAAACCCTTTTTTATTTTGCATAGGATTACACATATGATATGAGAAAAGAAAAAATTATTTTTTTTACACGGTAAAAAAAAAAACTTTATCACGTATTAAAGACCACTAGAGTAATTCATAATCTTCCGTATTAAGTCCTTAATTATGCCTTAGAAGTGAAATTAAACATGGAGCAACTAGTCCTAGAAAGCCTCAAAGAAGAACTAAACCCAATTCTAGATCGAGCCAAATCAATTTGCACCAAATTATCCTCCAATTGATACCCTCCAATCACAATCGATGTTCTTGGCTTATTCCCACCATCCATAATCGCAAGACAAGAAACATCTTTCTTCACCGGAACAAACGAGTTTCCTCCGATTAACGTCCATGGTTGACTCGCGCCAGCCAACTCAAAATGTATCCATGGAACCCCATCGGACCCTCTTGACCCGGGAAACGTATTCGGGTCTACGCAAACCTTAAATGGTGCGATCGTTTTAACGATGGTAACGTTGGTGATTCTCAGTTCGTTAACGAAAATACTAATGAAAGCTTTGTAGATTGAAGTTTCCATTAATGTGTAAGGGATTGTTGTACTAAGCTTGGTTCCACCGTTACCATTTCCGTCTATTGACAGTAAGTTTTGGTTTATGGGTACAACTTTATCGTTGATTCTAAGTCGGTTTACTTTGATGAAATACTCCGATGATGGCTCGCCGGGAAAAGAGGTGGCGCCTGTACTAACTGGGTTTGTTACTAACGGAGTGAAAGTTAACAGAGAAGCTAAATCCGTTTCGTAGAAGAATTTGTAGGGCCCATCGCCGAAAAAGAGGGCTCCAGGCCCGTTAACACTTTCAGTTTGTGAAGGTAAACAAATGGCGAATTTTCTGGGAAAACTGAAAGCAGAGGAGAATTGTGAAGGGGGTGAAATCTTAGTCCGTCCAAGACCCGCAATACCTTGAACTGATTTTGCTAGGCCATTGAGTAAGGAAGTGGGTGCACAAGAGAATAAGAACTTGGGTACGGATACGATTTGGGTCGGGTTAGACCCGTCTGTGGAGGTAATTTGGACAAGATCTGAAGCGAGTTCGCCGCCGGTAGCGGTGTTTGTGAAGGGATTTTCCGGGAAGAGTCCGCAGGTATTGTTATTACAACCGGGTCTTTTGGGTGAATTGCAGGTGCCACATGATTTAGAATTGGCTAACGAGCATTGAGCGGAGTTACAGCGAGCAGGACGGTAGGTGGTTGAGATGTAGTTTTTGTCACAGTCGACCCATAAGAATGGGCCGCCGAGGTGGAGGGTTAAGGGGATTGGGATGGGGGGAGTTCTTTGGGTGAGTTTGATGGTGTATTGATGGGTGGAGGAGTCTCTTGAGATTGGGAGGACTAGTGCTTTTGGGCGGAAGGATGCGGCAGAAGAAGTGGTGGAGAGAAGGTGGAGGAGTAAGAGAGAGAATAAGAAATGGTGGAAGGAGAAGGAAGCCATTGTTGGAAGCTTGAAGGTAGTGGCGGATGGAAGGATGGATGAAGGTGAAGTGGGTTATAAAGAGGATGGAGATTAGGGAGTTGTAGGATTGTTGATTATAGTGATTGGAGAGATGGCAAATAATTGGATAAGTTTTTTAATTAATTTTAATTTTTCAAAGATGATGTGAATGTTGAAAAGTCAAGATTGACGATTTTTTATGGAAAACTGAAAAGTCTTACAATATTTGTTGAGAAGACGCCATTTCTACCGTGTCTTGGTGAAATAATTTTGGACGGAGAGTTTATTTTGTCATTACTTCTTTGATAGATCATCTAACCTATATATAATTTGGGTCTCGAAGTGAGATCGTTTTATATAACAATTTGTGATGTTTAAGAAAAGTTTATTCCGATGTTACGTACAACTCTAGTTTGTGATGTTATGTTCAACTTTATAGTTTGTCCCGATGAATCAATGTTGTTGAGTCAAGAGCCAATTCCCATGAGATTGGTGATGGGTTTGATCACTTGGTTGCCCATGCACTATCTTGCACTCTTGAGAGTGAAGATGAGAGTGTTATGGGTTATGAAAGCATATATTTTGGGTCATTGAATGAAGCGATGAATGATGATGAGTTGGTGTGACTTGGTGAAGACAAGGCACAAGTGAAGAATGCCCAAGCAAAGCAGCGAGAAGCACAAATATCAGAGGCTCTGATGGACCGCTCGACTAGTCGAGCGTGTGTGTCTCGGTCGAGCAAATCAACAGCAGCAAGTCAGTAGCTACTGGAGTTCTGCTCGACTGGTCGAGCGACAAGCAGCCCTTCGTTAGTAAGCGTTCTGTTTTGTTGCGGGTTTCGAGGGCTTTTAAGCTATTTGTCCTAGGGTTCACTACTATGTTTTATGGTTATATAAGGAGTCTTAGATTGGAGAGGCATATACAAGAGTGAAAGCTAGGGTCTACGTACACCATAAGAGTTTTTCCTCCTTGTATATGCATGTTTGTGTGAGATTGAGTTAAAGGTTCAATCTTTATCTTGAGAGAGTGTTCTCAAGGATTGGAAAGGTGAGTCATTAATGTATTGTTGAGTATATTAATGATAAGATACTTGTTTTGAGGGGGAGGTATCCATAAATACCTCATATTTCTTGTGTGTTTTTGCTTCTCCATTGTTGTGCTCTGTTTTTGTTGTTTTCTTTGCACTTGTTTTTGTGTTTGTTTCTTCACTATTGTCATAGCTCATTCTCAACGAATATTTTTGGATAAGAGTAGTTTTAAGAAAACTTTAAATGGTATGGATTATATGTTAAAAAGGTTTTGTTGAGTTTATTTTCAAATAAGTAGATGATTTAAAATGAGTGAAATAATTCAAAATAAAAAATTATACAAATTAAAAGAGACGGATGGGTATATGAGTTATATAGGTCCTCAATTGTGAAAAGGATGTTACATTTCACTTTTGCACTAACATTAAGAAATGAGAATTTTTATGTTAAGATGTTGTTTAGACGTGTTAGTTGTTTATTCACACAATTGTGTTGTGTTTATTGTGCATGGTTGCTTGGCCATTGGGAGAGTTACTAATAACTTATGAGTAATTTTGCTATTAATATTTGTCTATTTGTCCTTTTTTTTATACTTCGTATTTATAATTTATTATGTGTTAAAGATTTAGTTTTATTTTTGTTTTCAGTTGATTCTATTATATTCTCATTAATTCTACTTTTGACTATAATTTATATTATTTTTTCAATTTTCATTCACACATTTAATTTAACTTTTATTTTCATATACATGCTTTTTAATTTTCCATGAAACATACTTTTATATTTTTATCACTTTATACTCATTTTCTTTTGGTGTTCACCTTAATTGTACTTATTTCTTTTGGATATAAAACGTATTTTAAAATCTAGAGATATGATTATTTTATTAAATATCAGTTGTAGATTAAAATAAAAAATAAGTAGATATAAAAAGCATATGAATGAAATGAAAGAGAACGAGTTTGTGATTAGATTTGTTGATGGCATAGATGATGTAACTTTACTCGGTAGCTCAATAGCTTAATTCATGACATGTATCATTAATAGAGAAGGTGGGGATGTAAGGGGATTGGATTTTGGTTGCTTCGAATAACTAACAAAAGGATACAACATGGATTGCACGAATGAGTAAGCAATGTCAGGGGCTTGCTCAAAGAGCAAAGTGTGCACTCATTTGAGCGAGGTCTATCCATTCACTACATAGGCGCACTGGGAAGCCTTTTTATATATACATCTCGTAGGAGGTAAGAATAAGGGGATGATATTTTTACTAAGTAAAGTAAAATATTTTATATCTCTAAAAATATTACACTATATCATAGTAGCTTTATGTAGGTATTGATGGGCATCGGAGGCACTGCCCCGGGAATTACTCAGGTTGTTGGTGTTTATTTTCAAGTATTCAATGATTTTTCAATCAATCACCGTTTTACCACCACATCCATCCGAAAGTACCTATTTATTTGATTGTTTTGAATTTAATTTTTAACCGGAACACTTAACCTTCTCCTCTTTCATTTGAGGGTCCAAACCTTTTACAACAAGTTGGTTTTTATCATATATACATTCAAATCTATTTATTATTTTAAAATTTGGTTTTAATTATGTATAGACTCAAATCTATTAATTATAATTTGAACAAAATTATTTTTTCACTTCAAACTCCTAAATTTATCCTTCGCTGAAAAAATTTGTAAATTTATTAATGTGATATTTGAAAATCAAAATTTCATTTGAAAATCTAATTAAATTAGCTTAATTTTTAGTATTTTGCAAATCAAAGCATACAAATTTAAATTTGAGTCCATTTCACCTTTACTTTTAAAAAGTAATTAAAATTTAAAATTTAAAAATATTTCCAAAACTTCTATTTTTAAATTCTTTTTAATTCTATAATTAAAATATATAATTTAAAATGAATTACTCTACTGTCCTACTTGTTTACATATGCAACTTAAAATATTTAATTCTATGCAACAAATCAGATCTATTAGGAATCCTAACCCATATATTTTGTTCCTATTGTCAACCTTTCCCTGTCAAAAATGTGCAAAATCGTGCGTGTTCAAAATCATTTCCAATAACTTTTACTACTAAAACTTTGTCGAACCAAACAAAACCATAAAGAAACGTCAAGAAAATACTCCTACTTCACACAACGCATTACTGATTTGACATTCTGGTCAAACGGATCACTTATTATCCACCCACTTGCTAACTTCCAAAACTACACGTATGACAATCATCAAAGCACATAACAACTTTTTTATCAGATGATATTACCACGAGACAAGCCCGTATAAAAAGCTAAAATTTTATATAAAATGAGAACTTTAATATTGTAAGTGTCAATTTTAAGATTTAAAATGATATTTCCATTTTATTTGCTCATAAACACCGTTTTTTGCAGTCCAATGTATTTAAAAATGAGACAAAAATGTTTTGAAGCATAAAGTAAGTCTAAAATACAAATTAAGAATGATTGATGAATAGTAATCCAAAAAAAAATGAGACAATTGAAAAGAAATAAAAGAAGTATTAAATATGAAAAAATCAATAGTTAATATTTTAAATACTAATATAAATGTTTTAATTAAATTAGTTTGATTATTTATAATTTAAGACTGACTTTTAATGAAAATATGTGCAAATCAAATGAATAAACGGAAGGAGTGACGTTTTTGCATGCATTAAATCCTCTGGGGCCTAACCTTTAAAACTATGGGCAATTGGCATTAGCTGGATGGATAAGCTGCCCTGTATTGACCAGTCTTGATTTCTTGATCAATCAACCACTTGTTCATGCATACATTATAAATACAACACAACATCTCCACATTACATCATCCAAATCTTACCAAAAATGGCCTACTACAACTTGTCACCATTACTATTATTTTCTTGTATTCTTCTATCATCACAACTATTTCAAGCTCAATCAGCAACTCCACCTTACCTTCTTCCCATTGTTAAAGACTCTCAAAGACTACAATATTACACTTCTTTCCTTTTAGGAACCCCTCCATTCCGCGTCTCTCTAACCATTGATCTTTCCAATCCATGGTCATGGTTTACATGTAACTCAGTAGGCAACAATGAAACCTACTATCAACCATACCCAAAAAGCTCGAGCTTTCGCCCTATTCCGTGTTCAAACGCAACGTGTGACCCATATGACAGTCACTTTTGCGCAGACTGTGATTTCGAAGCTTGTGGGTCCCACAAAGGAAACATGTGCGGTGGCTCATTGTATGGACCTAGTGCTTACACTAGTAACCCTTCAGGCTCCTATACCGTCTCTTACTTGGTTGTAGACACTATAAGTATCTATAAGTCCACAGATAAATCCCCTGTTTCAACTACTTTATCCAATTTTCCTTTCACTTGTGGATGGACAGATGCCCTTAAGGGATTGTCCCATTATACAAAGGGTATATTGAGTTTAGCTAGGAAAGATTCTTCTTTACCTGGTTTAATCTCAAAAACTTACAATGTACATCAAATTTTTGCTCTTTGTCTGCCTTCTTCTTCTACTTCTGGCATTAATGGTGCTGTTTATTTTGGTGGCGGACCTTACTTTGTGCCTTCAACTTCCTTCATTTCCACTCCTCTTGTCAGAAACCCGGTTGATATTGGTGTGACAATTGATAAAGGAAAATCATCTGTGGAATACTTTATCAATGTAAAGAGCATTGTAGTCGAAGGTACGCCATTAAAGATAAACCCGACTTTACTTTCTATAAACAAAAATGGGATCGGAGGAACAAAGCTCAGCACGATCAATGTGTATAGTGTGCTTCATACCGATATATACAATGCTCTTGTTGCAACGTTCACAGCCAAGGCAGCTGCTATGAATATAACCAAGGTAGATTCTGTGAGTTCGTTTACTGCATGCTATAGCTCAAAGAATATTGTTGGTTCGAAAACTGGCCCTAAAGTGCCGGTCATTGATCTGATTCTGGATGGGAATAGTAAATGGAGGATTTATGGGGCAAATTCAATGATAAAAGTGTCAAATGATGTGAGATGTCTTGCATTTAAAGATGGTGGATCAGCAGTTAAGACATCAGTGGTGATAGGAGGAAAGCAGATGGAAGATAATTTGGTAGAGTTTGATTTGGAGTCCTCTAAGTTAAGGGTTACATCTTCTCTTCTTAATTTTGGCACTAGTTGCTCTCAGTTCAAAGGACTGTAATGTGTTGATATGTGTATCTGTAGACTCATAAGGCTGTTCTTATTTTATTTAGTAGTGTGCTAAGTATTAGAATATGTTGTAGATTTGACACTATTGATTACTGATTAGTACTCGCTACTCAGTGTATTAATGATGCTTTTAATGTAATGAATAAAAGAATCTCCTTCCATGTAAGACCTCAATTTAGAATCTAAAGGGTTAAAAGATCAATCGATAAGAACTCGCAACTGACTGATTTTGTTTCGATGAGGGTACAAGTCGACAACCTACCATCAGGAAGACTCCACAGAAAAATACTAGAGTGAAGCTGTGCTTAGTGCTTACAGTTGGATTCTATATAGTAGTGAATAATTTAAATCAATTTCCATTTTTTGCCATCCAGATCGTAGCAAACAAATTGAAAAACATTAGTTTCTTTTTGAGGGTATATGATATGATGAGGGGATATCACCAGAAGGCAGATGTTAACAATGTATGGAGTTAAAAAATTAGGGGAGCAAAAACCAAGGATATGCAAAAATCATACAAAACTTGACTGAGAGGAGGTCTGAGGAGGTTCTAAAGATTCAATGGCTGGGAGTTTATCCCTTAATGCAACCAGCTCTTCTCCAGCATCACATATGTAAGCCGAAGCTTGCCTGCCTGACAGAGTTGCGTCTTCCATACTATCGATGTAATCCTACCAAAGAATCCAGCCAGATAGAGTAATCGAATTAAGTTTAGTAAATGTCGAGAGCCATAAGATGTTGGAACAGTACGGATCTTATGAAAATGTATCTGATTAGAAAAGGCACCATTAATTACCTGCTTTGTGTATGAACCAGCAACAAAGAAATTTTGTACAGGAGTCTTTTGATCAGGCCTAAAGGGGTCTTTTCCAGGACCTTCACAGAACAGGGATTGCCCAATTTTGAGGACAGATGACCAAGTGACTTCCAGGCCTCGTGCGGATGGAAATAATGTCAAAACCTGGCGAGGATATACAGAAAAATACAACCAAATGTTGAAACACAGAATGATAGCAAGTTTGGTGTACGAATACTTATACGGATCGTTAGTAACACAGTTCAACAATGTGGTAACGGCCATGATTGCTGTAATGAAGGTGATAAAGATGTCATATCGGCCAAAACCATAAAATATATCTTGAAACGTCCTTAAATGCGAATTTTTACACCTTTACGATGTCAGAGCTCATATTTCTGCTGCGACTAGTACATCAACACAATTTCAAACGAGAAGGTTCCTTAATCCCTACTGGAGAAATGACCCTTGTCCCGGAATATAGAAATCTTCTGGTGATGTCAGAGCAAGGTCTGCAAAGCAAGAAAAATCTGCATCTGGTGTGTAGAGAAGATTGTCCAATCCTGTTGCTTGTTTCAATTGCCTGAAACACCATAAAGATGTTAAACCAGAATTGATCTTAAACAGGCCTCGTGACAGATTTAGATATCAAAAGCGATGTCAATTGAAAAAGAGGAAATTTGAGCAGTCCAAATAGGATCAAATTATGACTTGCTGATACTCTTTGATCCCACATGACTGGACTAATTTAAATAAGTCATGAGCACGGATATATTTTATATTTCCATGGTCTATCAGAAACCAGAACTTGTTACCTAGATTGCTTGTTGTGCTATAGCGGAAGCAATAATCGAAAAGAATAAAGAAAACAATAAAGATTCGGTGCAAACAATTAAGAAAATCACGCCGAGAAATTTACTTGGTTCACTATCAACGAAATAGCTATGACCACGGGGAACCGAGAATCAAACTTTCACTGTATACCGGGAGATTAAAAAGATGAATATTAGAAACCCTAATAATGGCTAACTTTTGCTCTTTCTCTCTTTCAGTTTTTTCACTCTATAACCCTGATTCTAAGTAATGTGGCTTTTGTATAGTACACCACATAAAACAAGGAAATTAGGGCATAAATGAAACAAAACCGTCAAAATAACCCATGAAGACATCAGGGCCTGCTGCACGCTCCTGCCACATAGTCGACTCAATTATACGAAACACGTAAGAATTTTACATAAGATTATACGATAAGGTTGGAAACCATCCAAAGTGTTTCACTTATTATGTTTCTTCTTCTTTTTGTTTATATTTTAGATTGTCCCTAGTGTTCGCCACCTTCTAATACTTGGTAGCCTAATTTTGATACCTCAACTCATACCTTTAGGCTCTTACAAGGTTTCCTCCCATGTAATTGAAAACATATGGGGCTATTTACAGGAAGAATTGTAAGTTCTACAGCTTGATCAGTACCTTTTTTTGGGTGGGGGGAGGTTCTTTCCAATTATCTTGAGAATATAGAATTTTCAATAATGGGTGAAGCAGTGCTCATGGAAGCACAAGCCAAGCGCCAAAGTACTATAATGGTGT
Organism: Amaranthus tricolor; assembly: GCF_026212465.1. Lineage (NCBI taxonomy): Eukaryota > Viridiplantae > Streptophyta > Magnoliopsida > Caryophyllales > Amaranthaceae > Amaranthus > Amaranthus tricolor. The sequence goes on from NC_080058.1 coordinate 4,218,387, forward strand.
AGAATTCAAGGAGATAAGGGGTGAACCAATACTTACTCTAATATTATATCTCTAGAATTTCGCAACCCATCTCTAGAATTTCACATCTTTGGAGCTCCATAACGTTTAAATACATCATAAAATTATATCTAGAATGATTATTGGCCAACATCTTTAACATAATACCACATATGATTGATTTCAGTGCACCATGATATCATTAATGATAATTAACATGGGAAATCGTTGCTAATAGAGATTTACTTTATCCATCCCTACTTAATACTGATCTGCAACTAAAACTCAAGTTTAATGTAATTAACATATATTTTCCATCCCCATCTATTTCTATCTATTGTCATTCTTCACTTCAATTATCTAGCTCATCTTTCATCAATCTCTTCCTTATTAAGTACTCAAAGTTTCACTTTTCTAATTTATGCATCTTTTAGTCTTCTTTGCACAATGCACATGACCATCTTAACTTAAGATTTTTTTTTTTCTCATTTTATCATCATTTTCGATTTTACACTTTAGGGTAAGGCTATTGGGGCTTACGTAAGGGAATTGCCAGTAAAGATAGCAACATAGCCTTATTAGTTACTCCTTATGATGCAATGACAATCACGTTTAAAGTTTGACTGATGAATTTAACCTAATTTTTTATACCAAATAAGTTGAAGATTTGACCAGTGAATTCAAACGATTAAAATAAACAAAAATATCCGAAAACAGGAAAGAGAAGAGAATTAAGCCGCATAAAAAAATACGAAGTACAAATTTAGGATGATCAAAGGCACTAAAAAATAAAAAATAAAAAGTAAAAAAAGTCACACCATTAGTACTCATATCGGAGACATCTGTATCCAGAGAGCAGCGAGTAGGACACAACCGATGAACATTTAATAGAGGAACCGAACGAAGATTACAAATCCCAGCAGAATTCGCCGGAAAAGAGATGGAAAAAGCCATGATCGGAGATTAAGAAGCAGAAATTGATGAAGGTGTTCAAGCTGAAACAATGAGACATTAGAAATTGGAAAATTATCGATATACCCCAATGTTTTTGCTCAATGATTCCCTCTCGTTATTAAGCGTCTTACAACTGTAACATTTTTTAATTTTTTCCATTCATAATAGTCTAAAATCATTAACTTTTTCTTTTTTTTTTATTTTTTAATATTTCAAATAAAAAAAAACAAAAAGTTAATGATTTTAGACAATTTTAGACGGAAAAAATTTAAAAAGATTACGATCGTAAAACGCTAAATAACACAAGGAGAATATTAATAATAAAAAAAGGATACCATTAATAAAGCGCAAAAACATAATTTAAAAAATAATTAGGAATGTAGTGTAATAACGTGAGTGAATCTCGGAATTGGAAATTTGGTTTTTTTGTTAAAATAATGCTAAAATAAATATATGAGAGGTAGAAGAGTCGACAATATCAGCGTTTTTAATTGTACATCGGAAGTCCATTTTGCATGAAATAGCTAAAAAAGTAAAAAACTCCTATGTCAAAGAATTTATTAATCTAAACAATATACTTTTAAAAAAAAAGTTAAATGCAATATTGTTAGTTTTACTGTAATAGGAGTAAAAGTTTCTCTAAAGTTCTGTATCAATTCTTAAAAAATAAGAACATCGGATTAAATAAAACAATTACATGTTGAACCTACATGAACAATAAAATGAGAAATAAAAATTTTAATTGTCTTACGTTAAAATTTTGAGAAAAAATTATTCAAAATAATCTAATATTTTACCGATTTTTCTACAATAATCCCAACTTTTAATTAATCATAAATAATTTTATCTTTAGAAGATGTTTGCCAAGAGTGCTCCCATGTGACCTTTTTTATTTTGCAAAAAAACAAATAATAATAAACAAAAAAAAAATTCTGGAAAAAAAATCACCACCCCTCACTTTCCCACCACCATCGTGTTGAACCTATTTCTGAAATAAATATTTACAAAGTTGAAACTTTTAATCTTTCGGGTATTGTGTTATTTTTCTAAAGATTGATCGATATTTGATTCCTTCTTCTTACTTAAAGTTTTTGTTGAACAATTTACATTTAATTTCGATGTATTTTGTATATGGGCTTTGTTTTAACTTTGGCCCAATTATTTTTGATTGATCATGTATATATACTCTTGATAGTTTTATGAAAGGTTAAAAGGGAAAACACCCTAAATTTGTCATGGTATCAGATAGCTTTTGAAAGGCTGACAACATCATTCCTCTTCTACATAATTCTTCTTCTTTCCCTTGCTTTCTCCTCTGGTTTTTCCCTGCCCTAAATTCTTGTTTTTCCCTGCGTTTCTTCTCCTTTCAGCGATTGATTTTCTTTTGATTTCAATTGCGTTTTCGTCGTCCTTCTTCTGCGATTGATTTCTTCGATTGTTTGGTTTCAACGATTGATTTGGTTTCCTCTTTTGATTTCGATTGATTTCAATTGCGTTTCTTGCTTGCTTCTGGTTTCTTCGATTGATTTGGTTTCAGCGATTGATTTGGTTTCCTCTTTTGATTGCGTTTTCGTCGTCCTTTTGCTGCTTCTGGTTTCTTCGATTGTTTGGTTTCAGCGATTGATTTGGTTTCCTCTTTTGATTTTCTTCTGGTTTCTTCTTTGCGTTTCTTGGTTTCTTTTGGTTTCTTCTGCTGGTTTCTTCTTCTATTGATCATAGCTTGCTATTACGTCATGTCGGGTGAACCGAAGTCCACCGATTCACAAGTGATTGATATTACTTCTCCATTCTACCTTGGCTCCGGCGATCAACCGGGTAATTTCATCTCTCATATCATTCTCAAAGGTGATAATTATCTTTCTTGGTCTCGTGCTATTACTTTATCTTTAAAATCCCGTCGTAAATTTGGTTTTGTTGATGGTTCCATTGTTAAACCGACTGCTGCTCATGATATTCTTGATTGGGACACTGTTAATTCCATGATTGTATCTTGGATTAATCGTACTCTTGACCCTAAAATTATTTCTTCTATACCCTTTCATGATACGGCTCGAGCTCTGTGGTTGTATCTTGAAAAACGTTACTGTGTTGCTAATGGCCCGCGTATTCAACAACTTCGAGCGCAAATTACGGATTGTCGTCAATTGAAATCTATGACAGTTGAGGACTAATATACTAAACTTATGGGGCTCTATGATGAACTTGATCGTTTGAAACCTATTCCTCATTGTAGTTGTGGTCTGTGTACTTGTGGTGTTGTAAATAAATTTCGCCAAGATCGGGATGAAGAAATATTACATCAGTTTTATATTGGAATTGATGATGACATTTATGGTACGGTTCGCACTAATATCTTGTCTCAGATGCCTTCCCCGGACATTGATCGTGCTTATCAAACCTTCCTTCAAGAGGAACGATCACGCTCCATTGCTCGCACAAAGTCTACTGACATCGAGACCCATGTGTTTGCTCTCTCGAATGTTCATTCTCGGTCTCGTTCAAGACCTCCTGTGCTTGATAAATCTGCTCTTCTTTGTTCTTATTGTAAGAAGCGTGGTCATGAGCGTGGTACTTGTTTCGAATTACATGGTAAGCCTTCTTGGTGGCATGAGCGCTATGGTAATGCTAAGTCTGCTGCTGCTTTGGTGCCTCGGACTCGGGGAGCCCAACCTACTGCTATCTCTTCTCTTGGAGGTGGGCTACTGTCCCTGCCTCACTCTGCTCCATTGAAAGAGCCTGATGTTTCTACTCTTGGTACTGCTCAGGTGCACTCTATTTTACATGCTCCCACTCCTAAGCACTCGGATGATCGTATGATTGGTAAGCATTCTTGCTTTGATTGGATTATTGATAGTGGGGCTTCTCACCACGTCACCGGAATCTACTCTTGTTTAGATAATGTCGAACGCATTCCCGAATGGTCAGTTAGACTACCTGATGGTAGGCGTGTGTCTGCTACTCTTAGTGGCAGTGTTAGGCTTTCGTCGTCTATTACTCTCTCTAATGTACTCTATGTTCCGGGTTTACATTGTAACTTGCTGTCTGTTTCCTGCCTTCTTCATGATTGTGAATGTTTTGTTCGTTTCACTAAAACAGTATGTGCTATACAGGACCCATGCTCGGGGACGCTGATTGGAGCAGGTGAGCAACGTGATGGCCTTTATTTCTTCCGTGATGTTCCTGCGGTGTGTGTGGTTACTGTTGCGGGGGTTTGCGAATTTGAACTCTGGCATCGTCGTATGGGTCATCCGTCTGATAAGATTCTTCAGTTAATTCCTGCTATTAGTTCCAGTTCTCATAGAAAAATTTTGAATAAAGCATGTGTTGTTTGTCCACAAGCGAAACAAACTCGTGAACCTTTTCCTGTTAGTCTTTTTCATGCTACTAGAGCTTTTAAATTGATTCATTGTGATCTTTGGGGCCCTTACTCTACCCCTTCTTCGTGTAATGCAGTTTATTTTTTGACTATTGTGGATGATTACTCTCGTGGCGTTTGGGTTTATTTGTTACAAAATAAAACTGAAGTTTTTTCTTCATTTCATTCTTTTTTTGCTATGGTCACTTGTCAATTTGAAGTGCATGTGAAATATGTTCGAAGTGATAACGGAACGGAATTTAATTGTATGGTGCCTTATTTTGATTCTCATGGCATTATTTTTCAAACTTCGTGTGTTAGCACCCCACAACAAAATGGTCGAGTTGAGAGAAAACACCAACACATTCTTAATGTGGGTAGGGCTCTGCGGTTTCAGGCTAATTTACCAATTTCATTTTGGGGGGAGTGTATATTGGCTGCCGTTTATATTATTAATCGAACTCCTACGCCTTTGTTGGGTAATAAGACTCCTTTTGAAATGTTGTATAACACACCTCCTAATTTCAATACACTACGAGTTTTTGGTTGTCTTTGCTTTGCTCATAATAAAAAGACACGAGGTGATAAATTTGCTTCTCGTAGTCGTAAGTATATTTTTGTGGGGTATCCGGCTACTAAGAAGGGTTGGAAGGTCTATGACATGGAAACTGGTGAAATTTTTGTTTCGCGGGATGTAAAATTTTATGAAAATGAATTTCCCTTTACCACTAATGTTGATACCTCCTTATGTAATGAGCTTCAGGAACATAATAACAATGCTCTAATTCTCGATGATATTGGTCCACTGTCTACTAATCCTATTCCTCCAATACAACATGAGACTCTCACCAATATCGGCCCGCTCACTAACCAATCATCTCCTGCTACCCCCGCCGTACAGTCCACGAACATCTGGGCCCAGCAGTTCATCCAGCACCCATGAATCTGATGATGTTGCCTCCTTTGATAATGAGAATTTGGGTCGTGGCTTTCGTGACAAGCGCCCATCAGTTCTTCTACGTGATTTTGTTGTTAATAATATTACCACACACACCTCTACGGATAAAGGCTCTTCTTCTGTTGCTTCCTGTTCTACTAGTCTCTCCGGTACTCCCTATCCTATAGCGCATTATGTTAATTGTGATAACTTTTCTATGCCACATCGTTCGTTTCTTGCAGCGCTTCTCTCTGGCTCTGAGCCTCGCTCTTTTCGCAAGGCTATGCAGGATAATGGATGGAAAGAGGCGATGAAAACGGAAATTACTGCTTTAGAGGATAATAACACATGGGAACTAACTGCTCTGCCTCCAGGTAAGAAGGCTCTTGGCAGTCGTTGGGTGTACAAAGTCAAATATAATGCTGATGGTTCGATTAAGCGTCTAAAGGCTCGCTTAGTTGTCTTTGGTAATCATCAGGTTGAAGGGATTGATTATCATGAGACTTTTGCTCCTGTTGCGAAAATGGTGACCGTGCGTGCTTTTCTAGCTGTTGCAGCCGCTAAAAACTGGGAGTTGCATCAGATGGATGTTCATAATGCTTTTCTACATGGTGATTTGACAGAGGAGGTGTACATGAAACCCCCTCCTGGTTTTTCATCACACGGTAAGGTGTGCCGCTTATTAAAATCTTTGTATGGTCTGAAACAGGCTCCGAGATGTTGGTATGCTAAATTGTCTGCTTCTTTAAAACACTATGGCTTCTGTCAATCGTACTCTGATTATTCCTTGTTTACCTATCGGAGCAGTTCTATTCAACTTAATGTTCTCATTTATGTCGATGATTTGATCATCTCTGGCAATGATTCCTCTGCTCTTTCTGCATTCAAACAATATTTGTGTACGTGCTTTCACATGAAAGATCTTGGGCGGTTGAAGTATTTTCTCGGGGTTGAGGTGGCTCGTAATGATGAGGGTATTTTATTATGTCAACGTAAATATGCTCTTGTTATCATTTCCGAGGCCGGTTTGTTGGGTGCAAAGCCGTCTCCTTTCCCAATTGAACAAAATCACTCTTTGGCTCTTGCATGTGGTAATTTGTTAGAGGTTCCAGAACGCTATCATCGACTAGTTGGTCGTCTTATATATCTTTCTTTCACTCGGCCTGATTTGGCCTACGCAGTTCATATTCTTGCTCAATTTATACAGGCGCCTCCTGTGGAGCATTGGGATGCGGCATTACGTGTTGTCCGCTATCTCAAAGGTTCTCCTGGTCAAGGTATACTTCTTCCCTCTAGCTGTGACTTACATCTTGTTGGATGGTGCGACTCTGACTGGGCTAGTTGCCCTCTTACTCGCCGCTCATTGACTGGATGGATCGTGTTTCTTGGTGGTTCTCCAATTTCTTGGAAAACCAAGAAACAACATACGGTTTCTCGTTCATCGGCTGAGGCTGAATATCGTTCAATGGCTTCTATCACTTGTGAACTCAAATGGTTAAAGGGTCTGCTTTCTAGTTTGGGTGTTGATCATTCTGCTCCTATGATGTTGTACTGTGATAGTAAGTTTGCTTTGCATATCGCCCAGAATCCTGTTTTTCATGAGCGGACGAAACATATCGAGGTTGATTGCCATTACATACGGGATGCGATTCAGGAGGGTCTTCTTTCTACTTCTCATGTTTCTACGCCTGAGCAGTTGGGTGATATCTTTACTAAAGCTTTGGGTCAACGACAGTTTACATTCCTCCTACGCAAGTTGGGCATTTGTGATCCGTCTGCTCCAACTTGAGGGGGGTGTTGAACAATTTACATTTAATTTCGATGTATTTTGCATATGGGCTTTGTTTTAACTTTGGCCCAATTATTTTTGATTGATCGTGTATATATACTCTTGATAGTTTTATGAAAGGTTAAAAGGGAAAACACCCTAAATTTGTCAGTTTTCAATTGCAGATTTCTTTTTTGCATAGTTTAATGAAAATTACGGATTTTTACTAGTAATTATTTGGAAAGATAGCCAAATTTTGACTTTTTGTACTTATTTTTTACATGATTGCAGCTACACCAAGTAGATATTGTTTGGTTTTGATTGAAAGCTTTAAATATTTGGTTGGATTGAATGATTGATTTCCTTTAGATTTATAAAAGTTGGAAACCAGAGACGAGGGGTCGGTCACCGTCGCGGGCCGCAGGGAAAGGTAGAGGGGACGGAGGACTTGTCAATGTTGGGATTTGGAGAGGGGAAGAGGTGGCGATGGTGGAGGGGAGGGGAGGGGAGGGGAGGGGAGGGGAGAGGTGAGTGACAATGGTGGAGGAGAGAAAGAGAGGTTGGTGGCATGAAGTTTGGGGTTTATTTTTTTGTAATTTTATTTATTTATTTATTTATTTATTTATTTATTTATTTATTTATTTTGCTAATTAACCTAGAATAGAAGGTTATCAATTGTACAATAACATTTTTAGCCAAGTGATCTAATAGTTGGAATTATTTATTATTAATAAAAAATTAAAATTATCGTAAAAAATTAATAAAAGGTTAGATTTTTATAGGTTATTTTTCCAATTTTGAGTTTATTTAAGCATTATTTTGAGTGAAAAAAGTCTATACTTGCACTTTTAAATATTTATTGTTAGTACTTAAATACTAATATACTATGTCTCTTTATTTTGTAACTTAAAGTTTTAGTTTAACAAAAACAAATAGAAGTACATACGTCTTATCATGAAACAAGATAATTAGTCAATTTTTCTAATTGTTCACTTTAAGATTTCAAGTGATCACTTTAAGATTATAATTAATTACTCTAAGACTATTAAAATTAACCACTTTAAAACTATAAATAATTATTTCAAACATTAAGTGTATAATAAATTAGCCCAATAGAAATTATATCACTGTAAAATTTTCTTACTTAATAATTAGTAATATAAGTAACAGTTTTAGGTGATCAAATAAATCAATTGAAGGGACTAACAACCGACGTAACAATGGTCATTTGTGAAACACATGCAATTTGTGAAAATTTGAAATACTTAAGCAAAAAAAATATTAATTAAATAAACTAAGTTTTAAACTTATTTCAAAAGTAAGCGTAAAATTTCCAAATCTGAAGTTTTTGGGTTGTTCGCAGTTAGTAACTGCGAACAGGTCAAAAAAGACAAAAATAGTTGTTCCCATTTAGTAACTGGGAACAGATATTTTGTTTGTTTTTGTGCAGCATGTTGTTCGCAGTTAGTAAGTGCGAACAACTGTTTTGTCTTTTTTGATCTGTTCGCAGTTAGTAATCGCGAACAGCCCCAAACCTCAAGTTTGGAAATTTCACGCTTACTTTTGGAATAAGTTTAAAACTTAATTTATTTAATTATTTTTTTTTCTCAAGTATTTCAAATTTTCGCAATTTGTTTCGTGGTGATGCATTTTCTTATCTTGTGGCCCAATATGAGACCCTATTAAGGCTCAGCCCAGTTAATTTTAAAATTTCAAATATTTCCATGGGCTGAAATCCCAACACCAAATATGTCACCAAGCTCAACTAGATGTCACCTAATTAGGCTCCAAAATCCAAATTGCTAAAACAAGTTTAAAATATGTGCAATAAAACACTTTAATCTACTTTTATGAGAGACTGTTTCTCGATGAGATCATATCAAACAAGCAATCTATATTTTTAAAATATGTATGAGATGGACTATTTAACCTAGGTATGAGTGGTGTCTCTCCAAAAAGTCGTCTCGTACAATAATTTTTATAACACTTTACTTCCTTTTAGAAACTCTGTTGTAGCTTGTAAAATGGCCTAAGTCGTGCGACTGGCGCGGACTCAATAAAATTTTATTTCCAATAAGACGCGTTCTACTAGTGAGAGTGTGAGACAAAAATATAATTTATTTTTGAGATTTTTATTGAATCGTCCTTATAGTAAGTTGGGTCTATAATTAATCGTATGTACGTGGCCGTCTCATAGAGCTGGCTTAAGCCAAATATGTTATTACATTAGATGTCAAAAATTAAATAAATATTATTTTAGGCGAGTAAGTATATATTTTTTTTCAAACAAGATAGCACAATTCTTACCCAATTTCTCTTCTTTTAACCCAACCTATAATAAAAGGGTATGACATTTTGTCGGAGAAAAAAAGTTGGTTAATGGTTATTAACTTTTAAAGTACACTTTTATTGACTTTTCGATATAAGAAAGTCTTGGCGTGGATTTAGTGTAGTGTGCATTAATAACATTTCAATAGGCTAGTGGAGTGGGATGTAGGTAGTAGGAAGTGTGGTTTAATGGACTAAAGAGTAAGAAGTGTAAGTTAATTAGCGGACTGAATAGTATATAAGGTGTAAGTTGGTACCGTGAGGAGTGGTACACAATAAAAAAATTAATTACTAATTATGTCGAGGATAAATTAAGTTTCTCTGGAAAATTAATACATGTAACATATTCAAATAGAAATAAATTCGAGTTTCAGCGTACAATAAAATTGCTACTAATCGTGATATATGTTTCGAGAAAAAAAATAGTATTTTTTAATAATATGAAAAAAATTTAATGAGTAAATCTTAAATTTAAAAATATAATTATAACATCTAAAAGGCTTTTTTTTCTAGTATGAGATATGAATCATTGAATTTTCTTACGGATAAAAATATATGATTACAGAGAATTAAAATATTTAAAAGTAAAATAACTTCTAAATTAATTTATTTCTAAGTAACCTCCAATAATCTTAATTTAATATATAGAATTCCCTTATATATAAGTTTGATAATATTACAATTTATTATATATATTATATAGAATTTCCTCACCAAGGAGGATGGAGTACATTATAGATAGCTATTTGCAAACTATATAAGTTGGGTTTATTATTTAGAAATAGGAAATAGATGCCATTATAAGCAATAATCTTATTTATATTTTTATAATTAGTGAATATTACTATTACCTAATATTTATATAATTGACAATTAGTTATTAAGGCTAATATGATGCTCCAAGTTTTTTTATGATCAACTTACATAAGGTCTCAATACTCTCAAAGATGACTACAAACTAGTGAAGTTTTTAATATTCTCATCATTTCCATTCCTACAAAAAAAGTTATATTTGAAACTTGTATATATGATTTTTCATATTTTCTATATTTCTTTTTGTTTATCAAATTTATAATTTTTTTACTTTAAGAAAAAGAAATTTAAATAAGCTTTTTGACAAATATATTAAAAATAAATATATTTATGTGAGATCTTGTTAAATTTTTTAATGCATAGCTTTTTTTAATAATTTTATAATTTTTTATAATACATATTTTTATTTTAAACACGTGCTAAATGTAACATAAACAATAAAAATTAACAAATACATAATCTGAAAAACGTGCGAAAAGTAAATAAAAATGGAGTAAAAAAAAAGGTCTTTGAGGAAATAATAGACAATCATGAAGGCTGAAACTTAATAACTAAAAGAGACAAAAAGTTATTTAATAACTAAAAAAGTCGAGATTGATTTATCCACTATATTTCATCATGCCTATTTTTTCATCATGTCTCTCTACCGCGTGAATTCCTTCTCCATAATGCTCCAATTGCTAAATGCAAATTGCTCATAGGATTTAAAAACACTAACTAGAAATGGAATAACTTATCAAAAGTAATTTTATTTAATATTGCATCAATATAATTAAATCTCACTATAATTTTTGCAAGTTAATTGGACTAAATTTTATTATGTAATATTCAACAATAAAATATAAGGAAGTGCATAGATTTTCTATAACTTGAGTTGATCGAAAGCATTTTTTTTTTAGTTTATGATCATATGATGTTATTCTCGAGTTCAATTTTTCTGCATTAGAACTTGATTTCAAAATGAGTCAAAATGAGTCTCTCATTCTATTTACGTTAAGGTTTTATTCAATACTGTATACTCTAATGAAAGGACATATAATTATTTTTTCCCCGACAAAAGGAAACAAGTTTCCTTCCTTTGAGCAAAAAGACCTGCTTTACATTGAATGATCTACTTTATCAACAATGGCAAAAGGGCCACATCACCATACAATTGGCTCTAGAGAACGAGCTATTAGAAGAAGATATGGAATCACTGAGAAAGTAACGGTTTTTACCAAGGTCAAAAAAGACATTCCTTTTATATTTCTTAAGCTCTAAGATGATTATTTACTATATAAGATACCTTGTGTTTTACACAATTAATATTGCTGCTATTTACTCTTAATCATTTAAAAAATGACATTAACTCATATTGAATCTACTATTGCATCGAGCAACACATTTAACACCTTACGTCATAAACAAACCATAAGAATTCATCTATGAACAATTGTCACTTTGCTCTTGGCTTGAGTGCATGAGATACTCATTATTGTGTATTCACTGACTTAATTGACGTCGATGGTCCCACCGTTGCTACTTATACGGTTATATTAGAAGTGATCTTATTGAAGAACGAGTAAGAAAGCAAACAAAAGTTTCCCAACCAATTTACTACACTCCTAGTCTCAAACATACACCAATCTTTTGTTAACTAATCATGTTCGGTCAAGGAACATAAACACATAATGCTAATTTGAGACTGGAAGATGTTACTGAAATGGGAAGCTAAGTTGGGGAAAGAAAAGTCAATTTCTTTTCTTATTTTAGAATATAAACTCACATTATCTTTCATAAATCATTATTGGATAATATTCTTTCCATTCCTTTTAAATTTGTATCACTTTTTATATTAATTTATGAAATTTTTTTCCACCCTTTCGTTATTTGGTAATAGTTACATATTCTTTCTTTCAATATCATTCACAAATTTATTATCTGTCTTCAACTTAAGGACTTACTTTTTTATCTTATTCTCCAACTCAATTCTTCTTTCTATTAAAATTCACCCAAAAATTTGTATTAGTATATGGGAGGAAGGAGTATTAGTATAAAATAACAAATGTACAAAGTTGTCAAAAGTAGAAAGAAGAAATGGGGGTCATTATAAAGTAGGAGTAGCAATTACGTTATCTTGAAAAAATAAGATCCTACTCCTAAGTCCTAATTAAATGAAGGACAAAGGTAACCAAATTATGTACTACTAACTTCATTATTTTGTTGTTTTTCTGTCTCCTTTTTTATTCCACGTCGATTGCAACTGAATTTTCTGCCAAAACTTTATTTATTTTGTTGAATTGAGATTTAAGAAATTAATAATTAAAGGCAACAAGATTAACATAACATGGATAGCCCCTGAAGATCATCTACAACAATGTTAAAATTTTGGAATTTGTTTTTAGTAATGTTGTTTTTCTTTTTTTAGTTTTTTGATTTCAAAGTCACATGATATATGCTCTATAATAAATAAATAATAATTTAGATTTATTAGGAACATGGTAATGTTGAAAACTAACAACTAAAAAGTGAAAATAAATTTTTCTGCTTCAACATTTTTAATTTTTATTTTCAAAAAAATAAAAACGTTAAAAATATAAACATCAACCTAAAATTAACCATGAAAGCAAACATCTAACTCAAAATCAAGCTCAATCATACCCAACATTAGATTTAAAATATCAATCATCAACATCAGTAGGGTCCACAAGCTCAATTATATCATTTCAACCCAAAATGAGAAGATGCCAACAACTTAACCCTAGCTAAATCAACAATATAGGTGAATAAAAATGCCAAGAACATCAATTTACAACCCTATTATCATCATAAATAACAATGTGGGTTCAATAAACCCATAATTTTAAAAATATTCGATGTAAAGACATTGAAAATCATGTATAAAACACTCGAAATTTAACAAAATAAAGTTAGAAACAAAATATTTACCTTGGACATTGTGTTTCAAGACTTTTTAACCAATATAAAACCGCTGACAGTATTTTCTGTTAAAACCATGGATAATATTAACGATTTATTTTTATTTAAAAATGCTTATTAACATTTATGTACTCCATCCATTTCAACAACTTTTCATTTTTATTTTGAATAAATTTATTAATAACTTACTATTTAGTTCACATGGGGTCACTATTTATATACTGCTGACACTTTACTCTCAATTATCTTTATCAAAAACACGTAAAAATTACAATTTTTATAGTCTCCACATTTTTCATAAAAATCGTGCAATATAAACATGTAAATATATAACGGTGAAATGCTGAGAGTATTAAAGTAAAGTTTTAAAAAATTTAAACTGTTTAAGTGAAAATATAAGTTACTTTAAGTATTATTTTGAGCAAAATTTTGTTTTAAAAAATAAAAAATTCCATGAACTACTCTAGGAGAATTGAGCAAATATAATATTGCTGACAGGCTGACAAGTAGATGCACGACTTAGAGTGGTCACCACATGGCCATAAATAGTTCACATATATAAGTTGCCCTTCTTCCTCCATAATTCATCCATCATCTATAAGAGCAAATCTTCTATGAAATCGTTTAATTATGAGCTATGTTTATATATGAAGCCAAATTTTAAAAGGTAATTTTATATTTAAAGTAGATGCTATAATTAAATTAGGACAAATTCTTTATTAATATCATCTTATTTTGAGATGATTTAATATGGACTGATTTAATATTTAATTTTTTAAATAAAACTGATCTAAAAGTTTTTCATTTATTTAATTATATGGAATCGTCTTATGATGAGATGATCTCGTACAAGACCTACTGTTAAATTAATTAGACTATTCAGTATAATTTTAAATTCTCTCATTTAAAAAGTGTTTTAAATAAGAATTTGTGTATAGATATATTCCATATTCATTGCACCATTTCAACAATAATTAGTTAAAATAGACACATCGAAGAGTATAAATTTTCATCACTCAAAGTTGATTTGTCTTCAAAAACTTCATTTATGGTTGGCCTTTACTAATACCAAGGGAATGAGTATACCAAGGGAATGAGTAAGCAATTTAATAATAGAACATTTAACGAATTGTTTAATACTCAGATTATAAATAGTGGTGCTTAGGTAAAAAAACGAGAAAATGTAAAAGGCACTTAAAATATCTGGAGATAGGTGTAATTGGGGACAACTGTCAATATGCTGAAAGTGCTTATGATCTTTCCGCTAATGAAACCTCAAATCCTGCAATATAACGTTAGCCTTGCCCGAGGTGGTTTCCTGGAAAATCCCTCCGATGCTCAAGTCAGATAGGGAAACAGAAAGTAATGAATATATGATAATTAATAAATGCAAGATTAACGGATTATAGGATGAGTTCAAATCAATTGAAGGATATTTGGCTAAGATTGTAAGTAGGAGGGTAGTGTATTTTTGCGGAGTAACGGTAGGAATATCAAAGCTTAGTCTAGTGCAAATGATGTATGCAACATGCATTTATAATGGTAGAATGGGAGTTAGATGGTGAATTAATATGAGAATCATGAGTATGATGGATGAGTGGTCGGTTATGGTGAGTAGTGGTTAGTTATTTTAGGAACTTATTCGACCAAAGTAGATGGTTTAGGGTTTGACTAAATAAATTATGGGTTTATTTATTTGACTTCATAATAAGTGGTAATAATTATAATGAAATATTGAAATGTATTTGTATTTCTATATTAATATTTGAAAATGAATTTTATAAATTTTAAAATGATAAGAGAAAAAAAATGTAATTGTAAATATGGTCAAACAAGTTTTTTGACTAAATTATATTTTAAGTTTCATTGGCTATAGCGATTCCCATTTCCGTTCCCATTCTCATTCTCAATATAAATACAAGCAACAAGTTCTAAAATTTAAACAACACTTGGCACAAATGAATACTAGTTGAATTAGAAAAAAATACAATTAATCAATGAAATTTTATAAATTATTGCCAAAAACTTTTCTAAATTTGATTTAACACTACTGTTATGAAAAGTGTATGGAAAATTTAATTTAAAAGGTTTTATTTTTAAAGTCGTTAATTTTTAAAGATTTGACCTATTATTTATTCTATAAGGATTTAACCTTTGTATTTTTTTTTAATTACCCTATTAATTTCCTTTATCTATTATTCAGTGTGGCGTCATAGAGGGGAGGTAGGGATGACGTAGCCACATAAAAAAGGGGAGGGTCGGAGGGTGGTAGGGGGTGGTTGCCATATGGTAAGTGGTTGAGTGGGTGGTGGTGGTGGGTTGGGGACAGCACTAAGAAGAGATTTTTTTTAATTATTTTTTAACAAAGTTTTTTTTATTAGTTATGGTTATTTATATTTTTAACATACTTTTTTAATTAATAATGATTATTTATATTTTTTAATAAAATGATAAACGAATGACAACGTGACACATAATTCTTTTTTCATAAAGGCAACATGTTTAACAAGTGAGAGGTAATTTAGAATTTTTAGGAAAAAATACTCGCAAATGTTTGATCTTTATAAGATAAATTAAACATTCAATCTTTAAAAGAAATACCACATAATGCTAATGTTGGTAAATTAACTAATTGAATTATTGTTATCAATGAGTTGCTTTTGAACAAATGACTCTTAACAACGGGTCCAAAAACAACTGATTAGACCAGTTGACCGAATCAGCTGATCAAGTCAAACACGTATAACTATCGGTCGTTTGCTAAACATCTTCATTACTTAGGGGTGTTTGGTACATGACTTTTGGCTTAACTTTTTAGTTGGCTTTTGGCTTTTGGCTCTTAGCTTATTGGTTGGTCAGAAAGCTAAAAAAAAGTGTTTGGTAAATGACTTTTAAAGCAACTGAATAGCTGACTTTAAAGCCAAAATGAAAAGGCTACTCCAGCTAGTTTTTTTTGTTGGCTTTTGGCTTGTTGACCCACTTTTTTCTCTAATAAACAGCTAATAGCCAATATTCAAATTTACCAATCATCTCCATAAATAATTGACTTTTTCAGCTAACTTAAAAATCAATATTTTTAGTTGGTCAAACAAGTCAACTAAAAAAGCTAATTACCAACAGTCAACAATCAATTGTCAAACATCCATGAATATAAATTAAAAGAAACAAGAAAGTCACATAGGCAATTCATGCGTTGTTGGCTCTATTACACGTGGTTTTGTCTGGTAGGAGGAGTGAGAATCAATTAGGCTGGGTGATGGAGAATATGAAGCACACACACCTTCCCTTTTCCCTTTCCCTATTCCCTCCTTTCTCTTTCATAGCAGTAGCAAGTATTCATTCATTACCCACTCCTTTACAGCAATACCCAGCCTAGCCCACCACATTACTACCATTTCTCTACTCCTCTACTTATACTTTTCTACCAAATCACTCCTTTTTTTTACCCCTTTTCCGCCTCCTCTTCCATTCAAATTATATTACCCATCAAATTATAGTATTCATTTGTTTTGGGTAAGCGAGAATTGTTAGAATATATATAACATATGTGACATATGGGACCCCAATCATCAACTTAAGTTGAATTGATTTTTAATATAGTATTAGAGACAGTGTGACAAGAAGTTACGAATTCAAATCTCAACCACAGCTAATTTAAAATAGTCATTTAACATTAGGTATAAGGAGCGTTTGTGTTGCATCCACAATTCTAACCTAAAAAACTCCCGTGTGAGAATATATAAGATTTTATGGGCCTCAATCATCAACTTAATCTTTTGGCTGAGTTGATTTCTTGATAAGAATCGAACTTAGTTGTATCGTAAGAATCACCGTACTTGCTTTAATGGACATAAATTTCCATTATCTACCAAATTATATTACTCCTTATATATATTTTAAAAGAAAAATTATCTAGAATAATTTAATATTTTAATGATTTTCTTACGATAATTTCATCTATTGATTAACCATGAATAACCTGAACTTTAAAGAATATTTTCCTAAAGTAAATTTGGGTAACCTAGTATACTTAAAATTAATGTAAAATTAAAGAAAAATTTTGAAAACCTACATTAAAAAAATCTGAATAATAAAAAAACTCAGAATTTTTTTCAATATTTTTTTACATTTTTTTCAACATTTTATTTTAATTTATCTTTTTTTTTAAAATAAAACTTATTATAGCAAGTTATCAGGTTATCGGGTTTACTTTAGAAAAATACCCTTTAAAATTAGAATTATTCATGGTTAATCTATAGGTGGAATCATTATAGGAAAATTTGAAAAAATTAGATTATTCGAGGTAATTTTTTATATTTTAAATATCAATTTATAAACTTCATAATAAAATTTCTCAATTATTTTGAATTTAGGTGACACTATTTCTAGTCACAAGAGCTTGATTCAACAGTAGTAGACTAAGACTTGAGTCCATATTTTGTCTTCTTCAAATCTCAATTCTCAAATAATTTTTTACCACCTACATTCTCCAAATTTGTCTCTAACCTCTACTGGTCCCTTTCTCTTTCTCTCCTCTCTTACTCTCCTTCTCACTTACTTCATCTAAACATACTCCAGATTTGTTTCACTTCTTGCACAAAAATTATACTCCATGTACCCATGTTCTAATTCAGTTTCAATTGTTTAGTTTGATGAAAAACAATTGATTTTTGTTTCTGGGTAGTTTTCAAATAATGGGTTTGTTTCTATTCTGCCATAATTGAATTTAGGTATTTTTTACCTACCCTTTTTTTTGATTTTTTTGGTATTCAATTTGTTTTGTAATGTATAATTAGTAATTGGGTGTTTGGTTTTGATAGGCACACAAAAGAAGTAAGAATTTGAAGTTTCTGCATCCATCAAAAAAAATGAGAGATTTCCCATCTTGTTTCGGAGAAAATGCTGTGCAAATAAGTGATTCTTCATCTTCTAATGGTAATAAAACTGCCCAAAACCTGGTTACTTGTATATATCAATGTCGATTTCGAGGGAAATCATGTCTTATAACAGTTACATGGAGTAAGAATTTGATGGGTCAAGGTCTTAGTATTGGAATTGATGATTCAAGCAACCATTGTTTATGTAAGGTTGATATTAAGCCATGGTTATTCTCTAAGAGAAAAGGGTCAAAAACTTTAGAAGTTGAATCTAGTAATATTGATATTTATTGGGACTTTTCCTCTGCTAAATTTGGATCTGGACCTGAACCTTTAGAGGGTTTTTACTTAGCAATTGTGTGTGATAAACAAATGATTCTACTACTTGGGGACATGAGGAAGGAAGCCTTTAAAAAGACTAATGTTAAACAATGTCATAGTTCTGCTGTTTTCATTGCAAAGAAAGAACATGTTTATGGGAAGAAGGTTTTCTACTCTAAGGCACAATTTAGTGATAATGGTCCCGTGCACGACCTTATGATCGAGTGTGACACGATTGGCACGAACGACCCATGTTTAATTGTCCGGGTCGATACCAAGAATGTGATGCAGGTTAAGAGATTAAAATGGAAATTTAGGGGTAATAATACTCTTGTGATTGATGGGCTTAATGTGGAAGTTTTCTGGGATGTGCATAGTTGGCTTTTTGGCACATCTCCTGGAAGTGCAGTTTTCATGTTCAGAACTAGTCTTTCTACTGAGAAGAATATATGGGCTAGCCAACCTATTTGTGATCCTAGTGTATTGCATTGGTCGACTTCGCAAAGGATTCGAGAATCTCAATCTCATCAATTTGGTTTCTCTTTGATTTTGTATGCTTGGAAGCAAGAATAGTGAGATTTAAGGATTCAATTGTTGAGTACTAAGTGCTAACAAGGTTACATTAGGGACTAGGGAGTGTCCATTTTACCTTTCTATGTGATGGAACTACACTATAATTTTTATATAATTGTTGTTCCTTGTCTTTCTTATCATATTTGTGGTGAAGGAAGACAAATTAAATAGATCAAAGTGATTTTTGTTGCCTTTGATTGTAAATTCTTCTGTCTCCTGTTCTCCTTAGCTTTTCTATACATTATTTTATTGTTTTATGAAGATTATTTCACATTGTGCTTTTTATTCATAGAAAATTAGATGAAAATGGTTCCAATCTATGTTACTCGGACTCTTCATTTTGCTTCACATACCCGTGTCCGATCCTTATTGCTGGGACATTGATATGGCACTTAGACACTTCATTTTAGGCTTAAAATTGAATATTTAGACGTATTCGACACTTGGACATGTTCCAATATCCGACATCAGTACCCAAGTCCAAGAAACATAGGTTCCAAGCATCTGCCGCAAAGTTGTACCTATTGTTCTAGATTGCCAGACTTTTAAAGAGCATGGCACTTAACATCTTTACTTATAAGTTTCACAAGCAAAAATTTTGATGTTTGTGAGCACGAGGTAAACCCCTTATTTTGCAGGATCCTGAACCAACTACAAGCAAGAAGAATTCAAGGTCAGCAGTTAGCAACTTAGCATGGTCCATAATAAAATAACTCATAAATCATGTGCACTTATTTTATGTTAATTTGCATTTTAATTTTGCTCAAGTGTAATATTGTATACATCCAACTCTGTAGAGCTTGCCTAGGTAAGAACTCGTGCCACTTATTGGGTAATGAAATATTATTGTTTTTGATTGTAACATCTTTTAAGATCTTTTTTTTCTCAACACAATGTACTGAACTGGTTTATTTCCCTACTGTGACAGGGTATTCTGCAGTTAGACATGTTGCTAAATGTCCGCTTTGTTGTTTTGGGCTATGAGCTATCCATGGAGTCGAATGAAGATGGGTTTATGCAATTCACATGACTTGTTGGTATGTATCTTCTTCTACATAATGTGGCCGAAGTATTTCTCTTAATTGTCAAAGATAATAAACATATGGTGCTTCAAGCGATTGGTATGTCTCTGTGATTGCAATTGAACATGTATAGTAGATTTGTAAGGGAAATCTGTTTCTTCGCCTTAGCATTCAATTTATGCTTTCTTCCTCTTGAGGGAAGTTTAAATCTGTCTGTTTTTAACGCTTGGGTCCGGTTGCATTTATGTCCAAGTATTATATGCCAGTTGATGAATTATCTTTTTCGATGTATTTCCAACATGTTTTTCACTTACTCTAGCTGATTCTCGGTGGCGCCTTATTGTTTACTATCTGCTTAGAATTTCCTAATGTCTCTTGTATAGTCTTTTCTCAGTACATGATGTTTGCTTCCACTCATAGTGTAAAAATGCGATAACAATCGCGATCGCGGTAAATATCGGTTGAATCATAAGATATCCCGTGATACAGTCCAAAATGCGATTTTTTTACTCCTTTACAACAAAGCCGATGCAATGCGATGCGGCGTTGTGTTTACACTATGCTTCCACTTGAGTTTTTCTATAAGCATAAGAACCTTGTCTTGTTTCTTGACATATTAGTTGACTATTGCTTGTGCTTCAAGCATTTCATTGCAATTCAATGATGATGTTGTAGGCCCATAGCATTATTATTGTTCATACATAAGTTCCTTTTAATATATTCAATGTGCAGTACAAGCATTGAACCAGTGGGCCACACAATGGATCAATCTTCTTTTATTAAGAATCATCCTTCTACCGCCCTTTCCTAATCCTGCAATCCAAAAGAAGAATCTGTTAAGATCAACACTAAGCCCCAGTGTGGCTTAGTTAACTAAAGGAAATACTAGCTGTTCTACCTGCTATCACTTAATTTAATTTCTAGAATCAACTTTCTATCTGACCAGTAGTTTTGGTCTTTTGGCTTTTGATTATTCTATGTGGCTGTTAAAGTGTTAGTTTTGGACCTAGTTTGCTTATTCTTTAATAATATATATGGATTGGCATCATGGCTATCCTCTTGCCTACTTCTAGTGGTTTTCCTCCATTTTTTGTCGTAAAAGGTATCAAATATCAAGTGACAAGGTGGGGAACTTAAATGGCTGAGTTTAATAATACCGAAAAATCCATATCTCTCATTATATGTAGACAAAACTAGGGTTTTGGCCACAAATCGGATTTTGTTGTCATTGCGGCCAATATTTCAGTCACTGTAAACTCAAAAAACCTTTACGATACAGTGATGTGACTTGTTTTTGCACTATGATGTAGACATCAGTCCTTATAGAAACAACAGAACAAAAGCTATACATTGACAATTTTTTTCTTCTCTTAAGATGTAGTATCTACTGCTGTCAACTTGCCCTTTTGCGCTATATGGGTTTGGTTTTATCATTCAAGTCCAAATTCCTATCTTGCGAAAAGCGAGGATTGAGATATATTAGCATCAAGCTTCTTTTGTTTGTGAAAAACTAAGAATATTCCTTTGTATCTTTCAACTTCCCTCTATCTTTCTTTCCAATTATCGCTTCTTTTATAATTTCTCTGTTCCATTATACTTGTTACATTTCACTTTTTACGCAATCTAATGCGTAGTTTTGATAATATATATCTTAAACCGGGCTTGACAAAAAATTATAAAAATTTGATATTATGAAAGTATGTGATCAAACGATTCAAATAAGTATCTCACTTGACTATATTTCTTTTTACACATTAGCCTCAATTTAAAAAATAAGCATGAAAGATGAATAGTACCACTAAGTTTGATATAGCGAGTATTTCAGAACAGAGGAAGTAAAATTTATAAATTTTAGATAGTGTATAAATCATTTTTTTTTCTTAGATTTCAAGTGTTGCTTTTCTTATGGCTTTTCTAGTGAAGAGATGTTATGACCTCTTCTCTACGAAAAGAGAGGAGGTTGGCTTAGGCTTGTTTGTGTTTGCAGCCTTCATTTTTAAAGGATTTGAAGGGAAAATTGTGTGCCTGCACTGATAAAAGTTATTTTAAATGGTCAGTTTTCCATGTTTACAAAGCTTTGCTACCCACTGTAGGAACCTACTGTCTACATGCTAAATATTCAGGAATAGTTAATCCTATGCCTCCTTCACTCTACTCTTATGAAGTTTTAACTAAGGAAAATTCAGCTTCCTAAGCACTGTTTCTTGGGTATTTAAGATAGAATTATAGTGCAAAATAAGGCCACAATGCCTTACATCGGCTGCATAGTAAAGGTTTTCAAAAAATGACCAGTATTCTCCGTGTTATAAAGGTGAAAAACCCTCGTATTGCGCCGTTTACGGGGATATCTAATGCTTTCAGTCGATGCTTAGGGTTACGATAACCGCATCATTGTCACTGTGTCATTGCCGCGATCGCGAATATATCCTAAAGCCCGAGCCTACTTCATTTTTCTTACAGAATTCTAGATTCTAGATCAATTAGTGGCACACTGTACTGTTTATAGCAATATGAATTTCTGACTTGAGTTTTAGCAGCAAGAAATTGTGTTGTTAGCTTCTACCAACCTCATAAACGATAATGCTCGACTAAAAAACACACCAACCAAGCAACCCTGGAGTTTTCTTTCGACAAGAACATGGAGATGACATTTTTTTTATGGTGTGGTTTCAGACTCATGATTCTGCAATATTATATATAATGATACACCCTGAAGTGGACCAGGTTTTTAAGTGGCTTTTGGAAGCTAATCCTGTAGAAAGTAGTTTTAGAGTCATTTTTTGCTAAACTTGTAGTGGATGTTCTATATCTTGTTTACTCAAAATGATTCGTTTTTTGTAGGATATTGCTTCTTTTTTAATACTAAGACATCACGTTTGTTCGATGATACTTTCATTACTTTGTAATTCTTGCTTGTTCGGTCATGATCTGATGGAAATAACATGTATGCTTTGTAGGAGTAAAGACGACATTCATCTCATCCCAAAACTCCATTTGCGGATATAGGAATCTCAATTCTCACGTCTTCATTCTTCATAGACCTTCTTCAATCAACCACATCTAGTAAAATGTTGGTGAAGCTCATCCGAGGTGCAGATGTAAACTTTGCATCATAATATTATTCGGCTTTGACAGATCTAGTCTCCAAAGCCGAAAACTAGCAACGATATCGAGGAGGTACATACAGATTTGATTCTGTTTTGTATTTATATGACAGGTATACTGTAGTATAAAGCTCAATAGCCCTTTGAAGTTTGAATCTACTGCCAATCTGCCATGTATAAGTGTGGGTTGAGTGGGGGCTCAGTCTGACTCTTGCTGTGTTTCTGGGTTATCTCTTCACCACTAAATTCTATTAGATGCCATTTCTCTCAAGACTTGAACAGTGGGTCAAAAACTACTCCCTCCCTCTACCCGTTTTTTAAAGTTGCTCTCATTTGCCATTTTTGGTCGTTTGATTTGTTATTTCCCTAAATAATCTTTCTATTTGTATCATAAATTTTTGGACACAATTAATCTTGTTAATTCTCATTTTAATATTTTATTAATATTTATGGTTATCACATATTTTTCACTAACTTCATTTTAACATTTTTATTTTGCGTATAGTCTTCACATGTTTTTTTCTATTTTTATTTAAATATTTTTTTAATAGTTGTGATTTTTATATTTTTTTACTTTTATTTTAATAGTTTTTTAATGCTTAAAAGTATTTATTTTTCCTTCGTTATTATATTCACTATTAAAATTTTAATTTTAATTTTCGTAAACATTCATTCTACGGAATATATTTAAAAAACGAAAGAAGTACTTTTTTTAGGAGGAATATTTGGCAGGGAAACGGTTTGGCAGGAGAGGACAAAAATTGAACTGCCAATCATAGTATTATTATGTCTTTGGCCAGTTTTCTGAACACTGCTGTTATTTGTTAGCTTGTTAGGAGTTGGGACATCTACTACTAAATACTTCCTCCGTTTCATAATATCCGCTACATTTTCTATTTTTGGCAATTTCATATTACTTGCTACATTTCCGTTTTAGTAATAAAACAATCATTTAAAGTTCTACCTACCTCTATTTTTATCCTACTCTATACTCTAAAGTAAAATACTATACTATACTCTATAAAGTAATCTAACAACCTATTTTTTCTTTTCTTTTTCAATTAACAATAATAAAATACTATACTCTATAAAGTAAACATTCAGCTACAGCGTAGGTCAATCACTTTTCTTAATAACCGTGCCCATGCAAATATAGCGACTAAAACGGAACGGGAGGAAGTAGTAAATACATATAGTGTTTAAGCATTGGAGAATTTAGTGTGGGAAAGTTAAGTTGTCCGGAAAAAGAAGATTGAGTAAAAATTTCACATGGATTGATTTGAGTAATACGATTGACGAATTGAAGAGAAGGCTGGTTTCTTTGGAATGAAGCTTATGAATTCGTCATAACATTACTCAAATCAGGAAAATATTCTATTTTTTTCGCTTTCTCTTTCGATTGGACTACTAAAATCTAAAACTATCTTTTTTCCTTTGTCCCTTCTCCCTTCTTGGCCTTCTCCCTTCTCCCTTGCTTAATTTCAATAAGCAATAATAAAGTAATAATCTAACATAAAACTTATCATAATATCTATATATAATTCAAAGGACATTCATTGAATAATAAATTAGAGGATCCTTGAAGCATTATTTGGTGATGTAATATCTATTATTTTTAAAAAGGATGGTCCGCATGGGCTTGCTATCATATAGTATCAACTAATCTTGTATGAGACCGTCTTACCATGAGATAAGCCTATGAAATTAGCCTATAAATTTCTAATTAATTACTTTATGATTATACATGATTACTTTAAAATTGTAAGTGATCATTTTATGATTATAAGTAATCTCTTTAAAACTATAAATGTATATTAAGTCAGTCTAATAAAAATGATTTCACCCTAAAATCATATGAAGAAACATACAATGAGATAAGCCATCCATCAACTCCACATTATTTGTGTTTTCATGGTCGATGAGTAAATGAACGAGTTACCGGTCATTATTTTGAGGAGTGAGGATATATTGTTTATATTAATTAATTAATTAATACATTTTTTTATTGAAAAATAAAAGTCTTGTTATTAAAATATTCTACAATTTTGTCGTTTTAAAATATTTATTGAGTACTCTACAAATATCTAGATTGACAATTTATTGTATATCACTTAAGCTACAAACTGAATCGAAAAACTTAAATTTTGGTTAAGCCTTTAAAAAAGTTATATATTCTATATCAACGCCTTTCACACAAAAGATTTTTCGAGTAGCAATGTAAATGCCATATATGCACTCCTTATATATGATATATATATTAAATATTCCACTTAAAATGAGAGGTAGATGAGATTTAAATTTGTAATTTTTATATCTCGTTGATACTATGTAATGGAACCAACTCATTTAAAAGTTTAAGAATGCATGAGTTAGCTCTTTGACAACATTAACTCATTGCTTCTTTAAATAAATCCAAAATATTATAATTTGATTTACTCAACAAAACTGACATTTTTATTTATTTTATACATGTTGGTAACTAGATCATCCATTTACTGGTAAACATGATTATAAATGTAGCTTTTTTCTGATATGGCTATACATATGGCATTTTTTTAACGCGATTGTAACACTTGACAATACATAAGACAACCACATCAACAAATGACATTTTTATATCAATAAAATACTCCTAATACGTAATACACCAGTTGGGTCTTAGGGGAGAAATAATGTCATTCTAAAGTGTACAACTTCTAATACCAAACGCCCATTTTCAAAATTCCAATTCCAATTAGAATTTGTCAATTTGTCAACTCTTTTTTTTTTATAATGAATTAAAATTATTGTTCATAGCCACCAACACAAATTGTAACGTGCATTCCACTTCTAGTCCGTCTCATTCTTCATACACATATTCTCCTACATCTTTATTTTCTCCAAAAAAAAAAAAAAATTCTTGTTTGCTATTTTTCTTAGAGCTCAAACAACCTTCATCATGCCGCCGGTAAGATTTTTTTCCAAAATAAAACATGCATCATGTTATGTTATGTATGTTCATTTTTATGCTAAAATGAATTGTTGTCGTTTGTATGTTATGTTAATGCTATACATGTTCGTTTTGTGCTTTACACTTTTAGTATCGATTTCTAATTGCTATTATTGTCATTGTCGTTCACATTTTCCATTATGATTGCGTAGTTAATCAAACGAAAAATAAATTGTTGTAGAAATCAAACAACGGAGGTAGTCGATCATTGCCGAAGTTTGGAGAATGGGATGTAAACAATCCACAATCAGCTGAAGGTTTTACTCTAATCTTCAACACTGCAAGAGATCAAAAGAAAAATGATAAGATTAATCCTATTGCTGGACCAAACCAAAACCCTTCTATGAACAACCAAAACCAAAAACAGAAAGATCAAAAAGATTCGAAGGTAAAAAATTACTCATTTAATGTTTTTTCATTCGAGTCATTGGGTCAATTTTAGGTCATGTGTTTCGGGTCTTTATATTATTTTAAATTCATTTTGAAGTCGATTTGAGTCAAATTCGGTTCCAAAGTTGGGTAAATATCGAATCATCGGGTTTAATTTTTTGAACAACCCTATAGACTCCCTTTCACCCTTGTGACAAGGGTTTGATTTTCACCAGCTACATAAAAGATTTGTTTCTCAATTTCTCTATAGGGGATTTTCCAGTTGTACTCCCGATAAAAAAAAAGTGTTTTCTAACACAATCTTGTCGTTCTTTTGCTTGGACGCAGACGAAGAAATGGTTCAGCTGCATATTTGGTTAAGAAGAAGCAACGGATCTGAAAACATCAGAATTGGAAGAGTGCAGCAATTGTACATCAAAAATATTGTAAAATTTTGTGTATTTGAGTAAGAATCAAGTGTTAACACATAAATGATCCTTTAAACCTTTTATCTTGTTTGTTTACTCTTCATTGATGTAGCTAAATAACCATCATATTTGAGATTCCGAACCAATGAACACGATACACAATTGTGTAATCCAACAATTTCGATACAAATTTTGTGGGTACAAGAAGGATAAACATATGAACTTTCACCATTGCTTAGTTTCGACAAAATTCCAACGAAAATAAACACAAGAATTTTCACCTGTACTCTGTTTCGACAAAATTCCAACGGAAAATAACATGGGTTTTACGTTTTAACAGTTATTTGTATAGATAGGATTGGTATTGATAAATGGTTTGCTTAAACAAAAGGGTACGCATTATGCAACCACAAAAAGATGTCAAATTCCTCTATTGATCGATAAGTAGTAGGCTCAACATTGTCAAAAACTGGAGACGGCATTCTTTTCTTGATGATAACGCCAGCAATGTTGCAATATCACTAGAAACATTCTCATTAGATGAAACTACATCACCCAGTCGTCACCCCAATCTGACTTGGAAGGCTCTAAATCAGCAGCAATTACAGGGTTCGATGGCTGGTAATCTTCACCATTGGCAGAACCAACTGAAACTGCCGATGAAGTGTTGTCGGGATGATCAAACAAACAATTTCTACCGTATTTGCATGTACCTTGCAGCTCATAGTTCCGGCAGATTTTGCTACCCTGGTGATTGCAGTAGTTCAAGAATTTGTCAGTTTTACCATATATTTGTCATATTTCCGAAAAAAATGGGGGTGTTTCGTACTTGGCTGTTAGCTTGTTGGTTTGTTAGAAAGCCAAAGTAAGCATGTTAAGTACCTCCTTTAACTAGAAGTCAACAAAAAAAACAGTTGAAACAAGCCAACCAAAAAATAGTCAACAACCAACATCCAACAGCCATTTGCCAAAAACACCCCCATAAAATACGCTTAGAAATACTTTACTGAAAAGAAATTAACAATACTCCATAATTAAGTGGAGAAAAAACTAAAGGGTACTATAGTGATGAAAAGCAGCGACAGAATCCTTAAACTTTATATATTAGGAAACATGTGACTAACTCAGGACAAGAGGGTAGAATCTGTAGAAGCCTAGAAAAGAAAATTGGATTATCATAATTCAATGATAAAAGGAACATGTTGAAGAATCAACAAAGACATTTACACCACGACATGAAGACGATATCCCATTCAAAACTAGGAAATATTGAAAATGCAATCACAGCAAGAATTTAAGCGGCAGCGATCAAAATTAAAGAACATACAGGTCTTAAAGGAAGGCCAGTTTGATTGAGAGCAGATGGTGAAGATATTCGGTCCTTCGGATGGTGAAATCTACATGCAGATTTAAATTTACAATTCCCAGTTTTCATAAAAAATTCGCATTCTGGCTGTCCAGGTCGTTCAGGGTACTGTCCATTTGGCATTTGCTGCAGCTGAAGAGAAGTCGGTCCATTTCTCCGTATGTTGCCGGAAGTTAATCCAAGAAAATCAGAGTTTTTCTACAGAAGCCAAGATAAAACACCATTTTGCATATGAAACACAGTTGAAAACATCAAGTAATGGGATCACAACACATAGTTCAGGTATTGCAGAAGCACAGTAGACTTACAGACTTCGTATACGGGCTGTTTGTAGAAAGTAGCGGTAGTTGTAGCTTAGAGGAACGGTTTACTGGATGGTTATACCTGCAAGCAGCTCTATATTTGCAGTCTCCAGTTCGCATAAAATAATCACAATCGGGTTGCCCTAGTCTTACAGGAAACTCCTCAGACTGCATAACCTGTTCATAAAGCATTGAAGGATCTTGTTTTTTTGAGATATTCACCATTTGATGAGGCAGATGAGTCTTTAAGTTGAGCTGAGCCTAATATAATCGATAAAAACAATTAGATCAAAAGATCTATTTTCTTTTAAGAGAAGAAATGTCATTCTTTCGAAGAACAAAAGCATTACGGATTAGCAAGATACAGGCCAGAAATATGCAGATTAATAACTTCAAAACACAAAAGATGAATGGATGTTGGAAATTAAAATTTTCGTAAGTCGTACAATTATTCAAAATAGAAATTTGAGCAGCTTGAAGCCATTCCACAAGCATGTTATGCAGGGAATTGAGCATATTTGTATATTACAACTTCAAACAGCTACACCCTAAAATTCTGGATTCTAACCAAACATTTGATATGGGTATTAAAAGGTGGTAATAGGAACGGGTTTTAGTAATAATTGTGTTCATAATTTCCCATTACTAGATTTCCAATTGGTAAAAAAAAAAGGAATGACTTTAGGCAAAAAAAATAAATGATTAGAGTAGAATTGTTCATTAACCTTGTTAAGTATATTCCCTAACTAAATTACATTAAATTTTCATTACCATTTCCACCATTTATACCAACAGTCAAACCGGCCGCAAGTACCCAAGTGATCGTGAGATTTTGAGCTGGCAAACTAATATGTCTTTAGCCCTTCAAGGTTTAAGAATAAGAACGGTTGACTCACACAATCTGACTCAGAGAACATATGGGTTGGAACTCATGAATTCCTTTGCAAAAGTAAACAAATTAGTGGAAAAACAAGAGGATTTGTGAAGTTCCATCATGTCAAACAACGCTATCTGATATAAACAAGTTGACCTTGAATATTTAGTTATTTTTATTGCACTCAAAGAATTGTAGATATTTGACTCAATTTTAATTGGGCATAAACAGATACGCTTCAAGTACTATTCTTTCATACTACATAAATTAAAGACCAAATTTTTGTTCACAATATTCCAAATTTCGAAATTTTGAATGTTCAAATTTCATCAAAATGGACATAAAGTCAGGACGAACTACTATCCAAAACTAACATTTTGTAAAGATTAAAGATTTTTATTGATTAGAGAACGTAAACTCTGAATCCACAATCTCTCTCCATAAAAGAGGAAGGGGCTTGGCCATGGCTGAAAAGAATGGCATTGCCAAGCAGATTAAATTACAAGACTATACCCTTAATCGTAAGCACAGCTATTTCGTAAACATAAATTGCAAGACTAACCATAAAAAAATTGCACAAATGAATGGGTAAACTAAGAATAGACACGATCAAAATGCTTTCAAAACGAAGTAGAAAGGAAAATTTTACAGCTCAAATGACCGACAAATGAGACCAAGGTCAAGATGAATACCTTAGGTTGGTTCCAACCAGCATTTGGGGACATTGCTTGATGATAATTTATCCCAGAATAGGGTAAACCATTCAATGAAGATATGCCGTTTGACAAATCTGTGATACCCCGTGATATTCCAGAAGCCTGCATTGTATCACCAGGATACATTCCAGAGAGGTTGTTGCCACCCCTAACATATGCACCATTGGGAAAGGAGTTCCTAGGCTGAGATTCTTTTGCTGCAGAAGGATCAGGATGATGGAATCTGCAATTAGCTCCGTAGCCGCAAGAACCAGTGCGCATGTAAAAGGTGCACTCCACTTCCGACTAGGTTAAAAAAGCAGAGATCAAAACCATATATCATAGATTGACAAACATAATAAGTAAACAAGAACACAAACAACGAAAAACGGAAAAAGAAGTTATCTTACTGGCCTAACTGGTAAACCTAGGAAATTAAGCTCTGGACCTTCATTCTCAGATATCTGCGTAGGGTGATTATATCTGCAAGAATCTCCATACCTGCATCCTCCGGGTGTTCGAAAATACTAGGAAGAAACAAACCGCAACAAATTTCAAATAAGTGAAACAGTTATTGAACCATGGAAAGTAAAAGGCACAAAAACATAAATAATAAACCGAACATGATGAAAGAAGGACTGAATTTCAAAGGGCAAGATCAACGATGATAAAGACACAAGATTGAACATGCCTATCGAGGATAGAACAGTTACCTCACTTGAAAAAAAGGTCATCATGTAGTTGACATATGAATGCAAATAACCCAAATATATTGTGGTAGTGAAGTAAAACAAGTAAAAAAGTTTCAACGCATGATTTGCATCAGCACACTCTATTGATGCAACATTGTTATCAGGGATTTCGACACAGCCACATATAAGAATACATCTAAGATGGCTGTTACAGTCAGCTTTCTGCAGCAAAAGATGCAGAGTTCTCTAATCTACAGAACAAAAATGCATGTCCTAATTATATGGTGAAAAATAAAAATGTTGATTCACACCTCAATAGAGGTCAGTGCTTCATGTTCAAATAAGGTTTATTTTGCTCACCAATGAGCTATTTACAAATTAGACTAATAAAATCTTCCAGTGCTTATTACTATTTACTATAGTTTACACTACCAAGCTGTGACCAAACAATATTCAAAAGCAATGTCATCATATTTGGTCATACTTTGTCATCATTACTCCATTGAGCATTTCTTATACAGCTATATACGCAATAGAGGTAGGATAGTCAAAGTGATATTCATATTTAAAACCAGCAAACATCAACTTTAAATTAGCTCTTGCTAAATAGAACCCAAGACTTCAAAAATTGACGGTGTACAGCTTATACTTCTATTTCACAGAGGATAATCCTAATGAGCATGTACCAGCTTACTTCAACTTTTGAACCACTAAGGTGAACTCAATAAGTCCAATCTTTGAAAAATGTTGAGGCATGCATACAAGGACACAACAGAAAGAAATAGCTTACAAAATTTGATTTTAAATGACAAGAGAAACAGAGATATATAAATGCTAACATGTATGTTTCTCTTGGAATGAAACACTTATACTCAAAAAGACACTTTAAGATTCTTCATGTACAGAGACTATTATACACAAAATCTATATATTTTGATTAAATAATTAATTGTATAAATTTGCATAGATTTCTATGTATTTTACCAAAAAAAAAAAAAAAAAAAAAAAAAAAAACTAGTTTCGGTTAAAAAAAAACCTCTAAACCACAGGTCTAAAAACTTAAGAGAAAAGATAAGCATCAAGTGCATATTTTATTACCTTTCCATCCCATTGCCCACGATCCCTCACATTAATTTTTTTTGAATGTAATTGACCCCATATGTTGGGATGGAGGCTAAGGAATTGTTTGTGGCTATATTCCTTATTCATCGCCATTAAGCAAAGACAATACCCCCAAATCTTATTACTGTCTCATTCCTGATATCCAAGAGAACGTTCAACCTTCTTTCTAGCCACTCACCTGTATTACTGCGTCTCTATTCATTCCTTATGTAGACCATCTTAAACACCCAAGTTTAACAAATGTATCTATCATCCGTTTACATGACACAAACAGCAGCAGAATAGACATATGAAACGGGATAGAAGGAATATGGGAAGTCAAATCAGAAGACAAACATGGTATTAAGCTATACAGAACAAAAAGTAAGCTGAACCATCCAAACAATCCCACTTAATTTAACCCACATCAACTAACATATCACATTAACATTTTAGCTATAATTCCAATTCCCAAATTAGCAACCCCCTAAAAAGTTTCCCACAAAATGAACCGCCTTTAAGAAGTTCCCCTTTACAAAATAACCAGGACTACAATTTATCTTCTAGAAATGCAATTTGAATAACATAATAAGTCATACAGTTATTTACAAACACCAAACTCAAGCATTCTTAAACAAATCATAAACAACAATTCTGATATTAACACTGGTCAAGGTCAAGGTCAAAGTCAACTTAACATCATTTTTAATAGCTAATCAAAATCAATATAATATTAAAATACTCCTATTAATCATGCTTAAAATAATAATGTATTAAAAGCAACAACCTTGCAATCAATTTTCCCAGTATCAACAACAGTAGCTCCATAATTTTCATCAGTTCCTTTCTCCTGGTCCTGCACAGGCTAGTATAACCAAAACAAAATAAAATCACACAAACAAACATACCCAAAGTCAGCATCAACATCAAAACAAACAATAAATCCAAATAAATAAATAAATAAAATCAACCACAGATTGAATACCTGAAAAGCCCTTTCAGTGGGGTGATTAAATCTACAACTT
Source organism: Amaranthus tricolor (assembly GCF_026212465.1). Classification (NCBI taxonomy): domain Eukaryota; kingdom Viridiplantae; phylum Streptophyta; class Magnoliopsida; order Caryophyllales; family Amaranthaceae; genus Amaranthus; species Amaranthus tricolor. The sequence goes on from NC_080058.1 coordinate 4,251,196, forward strand.
TGCCCAAATTTGCATGAACCAGTCTTCATATAAAAGGAGCAATCAGTAGCATAAGGCCTTAAAGGGTAGATATGGGATTTCCCCTCCTCCTCCTCCTCCTGTTCTTCATCTTCTTCTTCTTCTTCTTCTTCTTCAATCTTTATAATAGCTTGCAAAACTACGCTTTCAAGTTGTTTAGCAAGAATTTCAACCTCCGTAGGTTGATGATCTTCATGGTGGGTCCCATTTGATAAAATTGAAATTCCCGATTGAATTTCATCTTGGGTTTCAAGGGATGAACTGATAACTTCACAGGTTCCCATAATTTTTTTCTGTTTATGTATCTGTCTCTCTTATTTCTTTTTTCAAAGAAATCCCAACACTGAAAATCAATGACCCACAAAAATTAAAATAAGACAGAAACTTTTTTATGTATAAAAAAATCATAAAAACAGACACTTGTATAATTTGTGTGAGTGAAGAAATAAAGTGGAAGTAAAAATAGTACTATTATAGCAACTGTTAGGTGTGAAAATAAATGAAAGCACATCATCAGTGCAGATTCTCGCAAGTGCCGACTTTGATCTTATTTTAGTCTTATAATTATTAATTTTAAAACCCAGATCAAATAATTTAAAAATTATTTATATACCCGAATAAAATAATACCAAACCTTCTTAGTTAAGTATTGCAGCAGAAAATTGAAAATTCAAAAGAATGAATTTCTGACATTTAAGAATGGAAATCCCAGTAAAATTCAATCATCAGAAGCATGTAACATTAACCCTAAAAAAAGGGGGGTAATAAAAATCAAACCATAACCAAATAAAGCATGAAAAAATTACCAGATGAGCTCAAAATTGAGTGATTGAAGTGAAAATTGAGTAGAAAAACCACATTGCTCAGAAATGTTAGGGTTGATAGAAGTTTGGAAGTTTGAAAATGTATAGGGGTTAATGGGATTTGAAGATACCCTAAAAATTAGGGGGTTGGGAAATGAAGTGAATAAAATGAGAATAAGATTGGAAAAAAAAAAAAGGAAGGTGATTCTTATTGGTTCGTCATTTCGCACTGACCCATTTAGAATACTTCTTTCTGGAGGAGTGGAGTACTCCTTTACTAATTTTGCAACATTTAGTTTAGTGTACGTGTTAACATATCCGATAATTTTATTTTTACTTGATTTTGTGAGTTGATTTGATTTAATAATAAATTTAAAATTATATAATAATTAATATAGATATTAGATTTAATTTTAAATCAACTCGAAAGATAAGACCTAAAATTGACCCGAATAAACACATATGTGACGGAATTTGTGCTTGGACAGTTGTGTGATTCTGGGAGTGTTTACTGTTGGTTACATCATCAGTTTTATTTTATACAATTTTGAATTTGGGTAAAAACACAAATTGTTGTGACTCTAGTTGACCTAATCTATTATATATTTTTAAATATTGTAAGTAAGCATTAATAATGATGTAAGTAGACATTTAAGAAATTAAAAGTAGATATTAAGAATGCGGTAAGTAAGCATTAAGGATAATATAAATAGATATTAAGAATACGATAAGTAGATATTAATCTTTTATAGACTGAGCTAAAAATACAACTGGGTTTGTGTAATTATGCGGAAGTGGACAATTGATATGGACCCTTTCTTGTCTCAGTCCCTTTTTTTCTTCAAAAGCCCATACTTTTGCCATGTTTTATAGTGGTTTATTGAAAGTTTTTTTGGTGTGAGACTGTATTTTAAAAAGGGAATTTAAAAATAAGTAGTTTCTATGTTAATAGGTTGGATTAATTTACGCTATTTAATACTCCCTCCTATTCAGCTGAACTGTCTCATTTGACTTTTCACACTTGCCGAGGCAACATTTTAACTCTTAATATCTCAAATTATGCTTAATTAAAAATTATAAAAAGTTGATATTAATAATCCTTGTATTGAGACAAATCAAACAAGATCCCATATGACTATGTTTTAACTTATAGATTAAGAGTAAAATACAAATTAAGAGTGATAAGTGAATAGTGCCAAAAAAAAATGGGACAATTCAGCTGAATAGGAAGTAGTATATATATATATATATATATATATATATATATATATATATATATATATATATATATATATATATATATATATATATATATATATAAATAAAGTGCGTCATATGGTAGAATAGCCTCATAAAAGAATTTTTAAAACTAAATTTATTAATACAATTTTTATAATTAGACAGTCTCACGACGAGACCATCTCTATTGGATTGAACTAATTTACACTTTCTGTTTTAAAGTATTTACTTATATAGTGATCATTTTTTATAATCTTATAATAATTACTTATAAGTGATCAATTACAATCTTAAAGTAATCAATTAGAAAAATATATTAATTATATGAGCTCGTTTTATAGTGATGTAATACGAATTGTCGATATTTTAGAATAAACTACTTCAAACAATTATTTTTTGTCAGGGATGACAATTCAGTCCGAATCCGCCCTTAATCCAACCCCATCCGAGGAATTTAATTTGATCGAAATCTTGGAAAAGAAATATCCTACTATATATGAATTTGTTTATATAGTCCAAGTCCGATTTAAAGACAAACCTGAGTTGGACCTCATAAAAATTCCGATACTCCGACTCTGACCCTACTCATAAAAAATCTAAGGATAAAAAGACAAATACTCAAGAAATTAACAAATAATAATTGTTTTCAATATATAAAATAATATATTCTTCATGATAAATATATAAAAATTCTCTATTGTAGATGTATATTCAAGTATGATATTAATTTGTTGATTTATGAGAAGCTAATAATAATAATTGAATGAAGACATTCAATACACTTGCACGAGGAGTTAAGCAAGTTACAGAAAGTTTAGACAATATATATACCAAAAAATAAGTGCTTGTTTCCTCTAAGTCCTAAGGCTCTAACTTAAACATTTTCAATTATTATACAATTTAATAAAAAGCTCGACAAATGACAAATATTTCAACCCTGACTATTAAACATAATTAGACGGAAAAATATTTACCAAATAAAAATGAAGGAGGCACCCTAATTTTTGTAGCTTGCTCAAAACCGTAAGCAATTTCAATAAGTATAGGTTCGGTACCCTTTAAGCCACCAAAACATATACCAAATGGTATTCCATCTTTATCGTATCCTGCTGGAACACTTATACCTGGAAATCCTCCAATGGCAAGAACAGTTGAAAATGATGATTCTGGGCTTATAATTGCATCTAAATTATTTTCTACCATTACTTTCTCAAACCCTTCTCTTGCCCATTCTCCCAACTTTTCCAAGTATTTCTTCTCATTTTGGCCAATCCCATTTGTTGCTTCAGCCAATAAGAAATTTTCTTGCCCATATTCTTTGATCATTTCCTACAAGTTCACCTAATTATTCATACTATGATTAATTGTTCTACTCGTCAAATATGAGACAAGTTCATATAATTAGTCCATTTCAGCAATTGATTTACTTTATAATTATAAGTGATCATTTAACACACTAAATATACATGGATCAACCCATTAGAGATAGTCGTATACTGATCCTATAATTTTGAATACCTTGTCTATTACCTTTTGGGTATTTTTGTTGTTGAAATCTATGACATCAGCCAAAGATTCCACAGGTGACTTGAGCAACCCTTTCAAGTATGAATTTAGGGATATTTTGAATTCAGATTGGATCAACAGCAGCCCAATGTTAGATGACAAAATTTCATCAATGTTAAGTATTTCCAAATCATCAACTAGTATTGCTCCTTTTTCCCTTTATTCATATTGAACATAATAAGTGTATATTAAATTAGTTGTTATTGTTTCATTTCCAAAAGTTGGTCCAAACATTATTTTTCGTAGATATACATGAAATGTTTATAAAGATATTAAGACTTAAATTACGTTTTAAATACTGCTTAAATAAAAATATGGACAAACTTTCAGAAACAAAGGGACAGCTCATAGTAGTATGTTTTGCTATAATTATGTATAATTACCTTAGGGTTTCAAAATGTTGATTAAAAGCAATGGACTTTTCAGGAAATCCAACGATATTATCAAAGAAAGGAGTTCTCACTATCCCTAATCTTTTCCTTTTAAGGCCATCTAGCTTGAGAAATTGGGCGTAGCCTCCTTGTGGTATGTATTTAATGGCATTAGATGTTGCTTCTGAGTCATAAGGATCATATCCTACAATGGCATCTAGAACATAAGTTGCATCTGCCACACTTCTGCACATAGGCCTGTTCATATTTCAATTTAACAAGGTTAGTACTTAGTATAGTAACCATCCAAATACGCATTCTATTGTATTTTTAATACAACATTCATATTAATTTATAATGTCTTGCATAACAACTAATTAAATATTACAAAATTAAGTAAAGTTTATTAGCTAAAATCGTTGTAGGAATGAAATTTAAGGTATGTGGTTTAAATTTTTATATAATCATGGTTATAGGTTTATAATTATAGTTATCAATCCAATATGCCGATCGTAAACAGAGTTCGGGTGATGGGGAAAAAAACGAACAAGTCATACCCGTACTCCAAAGAGAGGGCAAAAGAGAAATGTTGTCCATTTTATCCCAAATAAAGGACATCGGGTCTAAATGAAAAAAACTTCCAAAAAAAACACTAGCGAGATTAGGGATTTGCTATTGAAAAATATAAATAACTAACATAAATACAAATTGCAAAAAAGTTTTATAAAAAAAATGACAACAAGAAGACAAAAAAATGTTAAATTAATTTATATAAGCTATACATTTTATATTTTCTTTTTTAAGCTGATAATTTAGTGGATTTTTATTTTAAAATATAAAACTTTTTGTTTAAAAACAAAATCTTACATTTTGAATTTTTGAAAAAATTGTCCAGAATAATCTTATCTATTGTCCATTTACTGTGAATAATCACTTCTATTAATAATTTTTAAATAATCCAACCTTTGTATATTATTTGCTGACAATACCACTTTTCACATTTTAACTGGATATTATAGGTATCTACCACTAAAGAGGAGTAGGGTAAGACTAACGAAAAAAGCATAAGGGGGAAGAAGAAGTGAGTGTAACGGTCAGTAAGTACATAGGGTAGGTGGTTAAAATATGGAAAGAGATGCTGTCAGCAAATGTTATACAAAAATTGGATTATTTAAAAATAATCAATTGTACAGATTATTCACAGCAGATAGATAATAGATGGGATTATCACGAACAATTTTTTCTAAATTTGTTTATATTATATTACCATTTGATACAAGTATATCGGTGATTGGCGTCCACTCTATTTTAAAATCATGACTTTCGCCCATATATATATAGTGAACCATAAACCATAAAGGAGAAAGAGTTGTAGTGTGATTTGTATATACCCAACAGTGTCTTGAGTAGGAGAGATTGGTATGATCCCAGCACGACTTGTAAGACCAACAGTGGGTTTAATGCCCACAACCGAATTGGTGCTACAAGGACAAAGTATTGATGCATCAGTTTCTGTCCCAAGAGTAACTGTTGCTAAGTTTGCTGCTGCTGCTATGGCTGATCCACTGCTCGACCCACAAGGATTTGCTGATAAATTGTAAGGGTTCTGCAATCATACCCAATACATGTTTTTGTTTTCAATTTTGATTGTATTTGACAATGATTAAGCAACCAACTTAACCAAAAGCTTTAGCTAATAGTTGAGTCCCTAACATATGTTATATACTCTAAGAAACTACTCACACAAGAGCCTTTAGTCTAGAATTGTGGAGGCAGCAGAGACTCTCCTTATACTAGACAATGAATATTTCAATTTAAATAATAGGTGGTGGAGATTTAAACTTGTGACCTCTTGGCTATAATACCATGTCAAACAGTCAACTCAATCAAAAACTTAAGCTAATCGTTGAGGTCCAAAATAAGTTATATACTCTTAACACATTTTGTAAATGACTTTTAAATTGACCGAAAGTTGAAAATATATGCCTTTTGATCTGTCATTTCTCAAATAGAGAACAAACAATCTTTAATAGTTGACTTAAACAACTTGCTTAGCAGCTAACAGAAAAAACAATACTTAATTTCAACAAGTAAATAACAATTTACTTTCGAGTTTCTAGTCCGGTCTAGTCTAATTATGCACTAATGAACCCCTATCCAAAAAATTCATGCTCAAAACAAAATCAAAATAAATAAAAAAAACTTGCCTGGCCTAGGCCGGTTCGAGCACACCACCCATTAGGCACAAGAAAAGACCTAAAATGAGCCCATTCACTTAAACTAGCCTTACCAAGAATAATAGCCCCAGCATTCCTTAACCTCCTAACAACACCAGCATCTCTACCCACAACAGAGCCCAACAATGCATAAGACCCTGCTGTTGTATTCATCTTATCTTTGGTACCAATAAGGTCTTTTAACAATACTGGTATCCCATTTAATTGTCCTGCAGATCTAAATGAGGTCGATTTCTTAGCGTTTTCTCTACGCTTATCGGTCTCCTCAGCCTGATGAAGAGCATCCGGATTCACCTCAATAACAGCTCTAAGCACAGGGTTGAGTTTTTGGATTCGGTTTAGGTAGAATTGTACTAGCTCTTTTGAAGTAAGCTTGTTTTCATGGAAGGCTGTTTGTAAGTCTTTTATGGTAGCTTCTTTGATGGGGAATTTTTGAGTTTTGGAATTGGTTGGGGTTGAACATATTGTGAGAAGAATCAAGAGGAAATGAAGCAAGAAGTGACAAGTAGTAAAACTTGAAATTGGGTAATTGATCATATGTTTTATGTTTATCATTCTTCAAACTATGCCATATCCCAACGAAAAGAAAAAAAAGTATCGGAAAATCTCAGTACAAGGTAGGGTTTGGGTTGGGGTTTTTTTTCTTGAAAAAGGCAGACAAATCATACTTGTATACAATAAGCTAATATCTGGATCCGATAGGGATTGAATCTCAAACCTTCTACTCTACATGCAGATGTTCTATCTATTGAGTCACAATAATCTATAATTATATATTTTTTTTATGGTAAACGTTTTTTGTTGACTTTTTGGTTAAATATAGAGTTTTAATTTTTTATATATCAAATAATTTAAAAATATTTGATAAATAACTTTTGAGCGAGTAAGCGAAAACATAAAATTAATGAGGTGTTTGACAAACAACTTATAATTGGTAGTTGGTAGTTGGTAGTTGGTAGTTGAATAGAGTGACTGGTTGATTTTGGATTCGTTGCTATGAATAGTTTATTCATAACAATAAGTTGAATCTACCAGCTATTATACTAGACAACAACATTAGATGATTTAACCACTCGACCTTCTATTTTGTTTAAATGATGTAAAATTGTTGAATAAGGTATTTTACCAAACACCCTATTATTTATTGGTTGAATTTTGGCCTTTTTGATTTCTCTGGTAAATAACTAGTAACCAACAAATATTTTTTACCAAATATCCTTATAACAACTGATTTAAACAACTGACAACTTAGATTACACTCATTGACCAAATAAACCATCAAGCTCTATTTAACTTAAACAACTGACAACTTAGATTACACTCATTGACCAAATAAACCATCAACCTCTATTTAACTTATATATAAAACGCGTCTCAGAGTAAGACTGTCAAATAAAAAACATATTATCATTATGAGGCTGAAATTATTTTAAAACAATGCCAACTTTTTAATAACCTGAAATTGGTCCAATGTTTACGTGGGCACAATTGTTTTTGGTTTAAAATGATTTGCGATACATGTGAATATGTGATACACGTTAAAGCATTGGTGATATGGTGTAGTGTTTTTCAAAAATAGTTAACGTACAAAAACATCAATATATATCATAGAATTATTAAGTACTTTTAAGTAAATTTTATATTGTGTAAAGATGATATTTTGAGAGATTGGTCCAAATTAGTACCAATATGCTCATTATTTAAATTGAATTTTAATGTTACCTTCAATAATATTTTTAACACTAAATACCATGTTTTTGCAAAACAAATATTATTATGTATTTGTAAAGACACATATACTTAGCAGAGAAACTAATTATAATGAATACTAATACATCTAGATTTGTTACATGGACTTTGAGACAACTTTTTACTTCATTTGAGCCTTGAGGCTGAAGGCAATATTTCAATGGAAAAAAGAATTTGTCGTACACCTATTTCTATAAATTAGACAAAATAAGTGTCAACATAAGCATTTGTGGCACACATATTTTAAGACAATAATTAACAATGTTTTCAACATTTTCATTGTTTTTTTAACTTGCAGCATTTTACTCATTTAACAAATATTCATTACTTATATTCTTTTCATTTTAAGAAAAAAAAATTCTTGATCCACCACTTAACTGTTAAACAAAAACAATATTGAATTTTTTTTACTACCAATTAAGTTATCATGGAATTTTCTCTATCTACTTATTTGTAAGTTTTTTTTTTCTAAATATGCTGTAAAATCAAAAATAAATTCCCGAATCCCGACCTTTACTTTTGCTGTCAATATAAGCAATGATAATACGAAAAATTTCATCATTTTTACACTAAAGTCTTTTTTTTAAGAAATTACATTTTCTTAATTTGAACACGATTACTTAAATACAACTTAAAAAAAGGAAGGAAATTCATTTTACTACTAATTTTCAAACATTCTTATTGACGAATGCAAATTGCACATGCACTGATATGCACAAGACAAATGTAATTGTAGTTTTTGTTCTTATATATAGAAAGCAGTTTAAAATTTTTACACTAAACCTATTCATCTTAAGTATCTTATTTGACTTTTAACACTATTTCTTCAATATTTTTAAATTGTATTTTATTTTTAATTTGTAACCTATAAACATAGTCAAGCTAGACATTGTTTAATTCGTCTCAACTTTTTATAATTTTTAAATTACACAATTTGTGATTTTATGATAAAAATAGTGCATTGACAAATGTATACAGTCAAATAAGTTTCAATTTGTCATTTTTTTGGAGTTTTATTTGTTATTCCTATAATAATTTTTTTTATTTACATCATAAATTTTGGACAAAATAACTTTATTCATTCTCATTTTAATAAAATTAATAATGCTCATGGTCCCCACATATCTTCTACTAATTTTATTTTAACATTTTTATATTTCTTAGGAAAAATTATGTAGAATAATCCAATTTTTTTATGATTTTTCTACAATAATTTCACCTATTGATTAACCATGAATAATTCTAACTTTAGGGGTATTTTCCTAAAATAAACCCGGTAACTAGATGACTTACTATAGTAAGTTTTTTTAATAAAGAAAAAGATAAATTAAAATAAAATGTCGAAAAAAATGTTAAAAAAAAATATAATTTTTTTTATTGTTCATAATTTTTTATGTAAATTTTCAAAATTTTTCTCTAATTTTAAATTAATATTCAATTTATTTTTTTAGTGCATTACCTACTATAGCAGGTCATTGGGTTACCTTAGTTTACCCTAGAAAAGTTGGGATTATTCATGATTAAACAATAGGTGAGATTATTGTAGGAAAATCATGAAAATGTTAGATTATTCTAGATAAATTTTCCTATTTTTTATGGTACCTATATGTTTCCCACTAACTTTATAAAAATATATTTTTATTTGTTGTAATCTCCATATTTTTTCACTAACTTTCTTTTAATATTTTTTTAGTGTTTATGGTCTCCACTTTTTCTCCATTAAATTTATTATTCAATAAATATTACATCTTTTATCTAAAAAATTCTATTTTTTTTAATTCTCAAGAACATTCTTTGTAGAAATTACATTAAGAAACGAAAGGAGTAGTATTTATGAGAAAGTAAAAAACAATATGTGAATAAAATAAATAAATAAGTTAAATGTGTAGATAACAATAAAAAATAAATATGGTTTATGACTCATGTTCAAAAGTAAAATAAATGAGAAAAAATTGATAAAATAAATTAAAAAGAAAAATAAAAAACTTTCATAAAACAAAGAGAGTATGACTTGAATATACAAAATATTTTTTATTCATAAGATACAAATTTAAAGGACAAAAAAATAAACTTTTTTTTTTTTGAGATTAAAAAATTAACTTTTTAATAAATATTGATTCCAAAATGACTAAGGGAGTGATCAAGCATAGATGGCGCCTGGCAATATATTGTTCATATTCAAATGTTACCCCGCCACCCCCAAAACTCAAAACCCGCCCTTTAACAAATTTTACACTTCCTGCGCCGCCGCACAACTACTATTTACAATTCACACTTTTCAATACCTCAAAATTTTCCAAATCCCGGGAATCTTATGTGAAGTAACATATCACCTCTTACCTGGATGCTGATAATACTTTATTGATTTCATAATATTTGTTATATTTTTTTTAATTTTTTTTATAATATATATTTGTTAAGGTATTAATTACTCACTCCTATATCACTATGAGTCACGTAGCAACTTATAAATTGTCTAATTATCCCTGTTTTATTTCTACTTAATATCTTTTTAAGGTTATACTCTATTTAGTTTACATGATTTACCTGATTTAACTGTTAGAAATTAATTTTAGCAATTAAAATAGATTGAACTGATTGAAACTAGCTTTTACTCATCGAAATTGATTTTTATTGATTATAACTGATTTGAAGTTATAGAGTTGTATTGATTAAAATCGATTTTTATTGATTACATTTTATTTTTATCAGATAAAATTGATTTTTTACCGATTACTTATGTTTTTTAGGTGAATTAAACATGGTCTTACTCTACACGTTTGTCGTTATTTAAGGATAATAATAGTATTTTGCTATCAATCAAACATCATAATAATAATAACATATACTAAAAGAATGTAAAATGCCAAGTGTCTTCATTCTAAGACACTTGCAATGTGGATTTTTTTGATCCGATTTCAATCTTTGAGATTGAATTACTTGACAAATAAAGTAGATCAACATCTAATTTTTAGCCTCTCAAAAATTAATTAAATTGAGTAACTTTTCATTTTTAAAACAGAATAACTTAAATTGAGCTATATTAGATAGTTATTAATTAACTAAAAGAAAGATAAAAAATTGATTCAAATTATTACATACCGTAAATTTACGATCTTTGTAAACTAAAAAATTAGATACTACTCCTTTCGTTCTTATTTGATCTTCAATATTACTATAACGGGTAGTTTCAAAAGTTCTTCCACTTTAGAATACTTTCTATTTTAAAAAGTTTTTATCCCACTTTTACCCCTTAAAACCCCCATTTTCTTTTAATGTACCCCTTCTCTTTTATTTATAATTATTTTCTCTCTCATACTTTCAATGCAATCATTACTTCACACTACTATTTAATTAAAATAATACCCACTACAACCTCATACTTCCAATACGATCATCACTTCACACTACTATTTAATTAAAATAATACCCACTACAACCTAAAGATTCTATCTTCCTTAATAAGTGTGAAAAACCCAAAGTGGAAGATAAAAAAAGAACGGAGGGAGTATAAATTTACCTTGTTTATAATTTTAATTTGAATATATTAATAAAAATGCTGAAAAATAACAAATGTCAATCTTAGGGAGCCTTCACCAATAGAATTATTTTAATTATACTAATAAAAATACTGAAAAATAACAAATGTCAACCTTAGGGAGCTTTCACCAATAGAATTATTTTAATGAATAATAGTTGATTACATAACAATATTTGCCTAATTTAGAATCAGATTTTTATAAATCATATACTAACTAATAAAAATGCTGAAAAATGACAAATGTTAACCTTATGAAGCCTTGACATTTAGAATTAGTTTAATAGATGATAGTTGATTACATGACAATATTTATTTAATTTAGAGTTTGATTTTTTATAAATTAGAGCTAAATTAGGTATTTATATAATTAATTATAGAAATTGTAGATACCTAACCTAGAATTTTATATATTTAATTAAATGAAAAAGTGATGTATTTGATAAACAATTTTTTTTTTAAAAATTAGTATTGATTTTTTTGCGTAAAAAAAAGTAATTTATTCGATAAATTTCATCACAATAATATATATTTGCATTATTTTTTAAAATTATATTAATATATATTTCATACTAAAAAATTCGTGCAGTGCACGAGTTTCTATATTAGTTTTTTTAATATTTGTGCAATTTTAGTTTGATTCTTCCTAATCCCTCTTTCTTAGGGATGGACATGGGTCGAATCTAGGACGAGTCCAGCTAAACCCAGATCAAGACCCTGATTTTTTTATTGGATCCAGATCCGTAGGGTCTGAAATTTTTTGACATGGACCCAGACCCTTAGGGTTTGGCGGGTCTAGGATCCAAAAATTCTTTTTTTTTTTCTGAAAATTAAAAATATATCATGAAGTTAATTTTGACTATTCGCATAAAATTATTTAAACATTTTCGATTGATGAGGATCTTTTAATACTTTATACTAATTGAACGAATAAATATATGAAGTTTTCTAGGTTCTTATAACGAAATATTTATCAATTCTTTAATTTTTAAAGTATAGATATAACGACCACATTTTAAATTATATGAACCGACAAAGTTCAAAATCACGTAATGTTCAGAAATATAACAAAATTTCAAACCAAATAATTAAATACACATGATAGCTAATGTATAAATATGTTTAAAAAAAAGATGTAAATAGATCCATGGGTCGAATCTGGATTTCAAACATGTAGACCCGAACCCTAAGGTCATGAACCCAGATCCGACCGAATCCATAGGGTCCAAAAATAAATGGATCTAAACCCTTAAAATTAGAATCGAATCAAATGTAAACCCTTAAAATCTAACATCATGCCCATCCCTGCTCCCTAGCCTTCCCTATAACAAATAAAAATATAACTATAGCCATAGGACTTAAAAGTACAAACATTTCCAAAAAATGACATCTCAAAATTTAGAAATCGATTTCCCTCCATTCTGCCTCTTTATCAATTCTCATTAAATAAATAATAAAATTTCAGGTGCTTTTGAAGCTTGTGAAATCAACCAAGAACCCTTAAATTTTCCCTCCAAACTCAAAATAACAAACCAAAATCAAAACCAAAACTGAAAAACTTTCATTTGAATGAAAAATAATGCCAAAATCTCAAACTAACAAAGCTTTCTTTCCCTTCTAATATATGTATATACATAAATCTTTTCCTTCAATGCCTTCTTCACAACCCATTTTTTTCCAATATCAGCCATTGTTAAACACCTTGCACCTCTTTCTTTCTTTCTCTCTCTAACAATTTGAATGGAGTTTCCAAAGCAAGATAATAAAGAGAATACCGCGCCTTTCAGTTCTTCAAAGCAATTTACAAATCCAGTTCTTCAATTTCACAGTAAGAGTTTTAAATGTCGTAAAATCTCTTCTAGAAAACCACTGCAAGATATTACTCATCTCTTCGATTCATCATTACTTCTAGAAGTTTCCAGATCTGATGCACTGATTACGTATACTTCGGTTTCGGAATCGAATCTTAGGAGGAGGAAATCAGCCATTGATGTTCATTCCAAGAATAAAGCTATCTCCAAGTCTATTAGGATGAATTTTAGATGATTTTTTTTGTTTTGTCTAATTTTTTATATCTATTTACAAAATACAAATTATGATAATATGGTTTGGTACTGTTATATTGATTGAATATTTATTACGGAACCTAAATATCAAGAATAGTTGAATTCACCCAATATACATCGAATTGTCAATATGGAGTTGTATGAAATTTGATGAACAAGAAATTAATAAAGATTGAATTTCTTGGAGAGTTGGTTTGGTTTTTACTAATCCAAAGTTATTATGGTTGACACTATTTATTAGATTGATCTAAATATATTTAGTGTCAAGATTCGAAGGGGAGAAAAGTGGCAAATATATGGTACTTGTGCTCCTCTAAATGCATACACTCAATGTATTTCAAAATAAATAATCACAAATTCTTGAAATAAATGATTTTTTAAGAGACTTCTCTAATTCAACAATTAATTTAAAAGGAGATTTTGAAAAATTAGTAACTTAGTATATCCCATTCCTACCTTCTTTTTACAATATCACATATCACTTTTTTCATTTCTTAGCAATTGTCTCCTCTTCTTTTTAGAACTTTTTATAAAAACGTACTCCAATCTACCATTCTTAAACCACCAAAAGTGGACTATTATTTTAAGAACTTAAGTTGGGTTTTTAAGCTTCAAAGTAATATAAAGTTGAGGTGAATATGAGATTCTTAAAAACAAAATAAAAATAGTTGTTTTAAGATATACATAGATGGAAAAAGCAAATCTCGTTAAAGTTGGTAATAAGACAATAATATATTTAATCTATAATTTTTTTGTTAGTGAGAAGTCGACAACTCAACATAAAGCTTTGACATCTATGTAACGTGTGAGGTAACATAAAAATATCGAAAGTTAAAAAGAAAATAATATGTCACATTCTTTCTAACGACTGAAATAGAGGATAAAGAAGACTATTTATTTATTATACTAGATTTTCTACTTCCTAACCAATATTCACTATAAGAACTTTTTGACTTTTCGTATGAGATACTTAAATTTTTGTTACTATTCTCTCTATAATGAATACTAGCATTTACTCCCTTAAACAGTTATTGAAATTTTTATTTATAAGAAACCTCGAGTCATAAATAAGTCTAATTATCTACTGAAGCTAAAAGTCATTAGAGTTGATAATTAAGGCACACATATCATAATTATTACTTACAAAGGCAACCCTCTATGCCATTTTATGTGTAATAGACTTTGAAGTAATCTTGGAAGAGAAGAGCCAAATAGCAAATACAAATTCCCACCACTAATTATTATTAGTAACCTAAAACCCTTTGTAAAAGACAAATTTCTGCAAAACTAATTATGTCCAATTCTTGAATGGTATAATTTGGCGCTAGATTAGCTTCTGGTCAATTTGGCATCAATATCTTTATAATGTATGCTACTTATTTGTTACATAAATAAGTGTCTTACTTATACCCACTTATGCAAAATTTGTAAGGTTAACTAATTTCTCTTCTTGTATTATTATTTGGAAAATTGTTTTCAATAATCTAATTTATTATCCACCATCAACATCATCATATTCATATCCCACTCATAGATTACTATGGTCAGGGTCTGAGGAGGGAAGAAAGACGGCAACTCATACCCATAGAGAAGAGTGCGGTCAAAGAATCTCTCGGCTCGAGAAAGGTATTCAAAGAGAGAGAGAAACCTGCAATTACAAATAGAATAAGTGGAATATGTACAAATAACTAAAAATAAAGATAAAAGTAAAGAAGAAGGTAAAGAGCGATAATTAAAGGCAATGAACAAAACAAACAATGGGCAAAAGGGACGGGTTTAGTAATCTAAGACGTGGATAAGGCGCCGCCAACTGCCTTTATCCCTGATCAGGTCTTTTGAGAGGTGAAGTTCATGCATGTCATTCTTAATATGTTCCTCCCACGTTCTCCTAGGTCTTCTTCGACTTTTCTTGCCCTCCACTATGATGCACTCGATAATTCTTACTGGGGCGTCACGTGTCTTTCTCTACACATGCCCAAACCATCTCAATTTGTTCCCCCGCATCTTTACGGAGAGAGGTGCAACTCTTAACTTCTCCCGGAACTCCTGGTTTCTTATCCTATCTATCATAGTATTACAACACATCCACCTAAGCATACACATTTCTGTTACTTCCATCCTCTGTTCGAAAACCTTCTTTACGGGCCAACATTTTGTCTTATACAACAACATTGGCCTAATTGCAACGCGGTAAAATTTACCTTTTAATCTCCTCAGGAACTTTTTATCACAAAGCACCCCGGTTGCTGTTCGCCACTTAAGCCAACCCGCTTGTATACGATTAGTAACGTCTCCATCAATCTCCCCATTACTCTGAATCACTGATCCCAAATCTTTGAACTTGGACATACATGCAACAACTTCTCCCCCTATGGTCACCTCTGGCTCCCGTATCGATTCGGTCCCATTGAAATTGCATCGCAAGTATTATGTCTTCGTACGGCTTATGCGCTACCCTTTATCCTCTAAGGCTTCCCTCCATTCTTCCAATTACTATTAGCCTCCTCCTTTGTTTCTGCGACCAAAACAATATCATCAGCGAAAAGCATGCACCATGGTACGCTCTCCCAGATAGATTTAGAGATTTCCTCCATAATGACCATAAAAATGAAAGGACTTATATTTGATCCCTGATGTAGTCACACTTTAGTTGGGAAAGACTCTGTCATACCCACCGGTGTACGTATGTTAGTCGACACTCTGTTATACATATTATGTATTACCTTAATGTACCTTCGTGAAATACCTCTATACTTGAGGCTACCCCAAACAATGCTTCGTGGTATGCTATCGTACGTTTTCTCCATGTCAATGAACACCATATGCAAATCTTTCTTTCGCTCCCTATACTTTTCTATCAGTCTCCTCAAAAGATGAATTGTCTCGGTGGTTGATCTTTCCGACATGAATCCGAATTGTTTCTCACTAATAACTGTTTTTCGTCTAATTCTTTTCTCAATCAATCTTTCCCACAGCTTTATAGTGTGGCTTAGAATTTTAATCCCTCTATGGTTTCCGCATACTTGTGCATCACCCTTATTTTTGAACAGTGGGATAAGATGACATTACAGAGGTTAGTAAGCCAATAAAATCTAATTATTACCCATTCTTTGTTAATAATTCACCTTTTAAAATTTTTTATATAATTCAACATTTGCATAATTTTTGCTGTGGATGAACCTTTATTGTAAAGAACCGGTTACAACCAGTAACCAGTAATCCTTCTTCCTTTTCATTTATATAAACACCTTTTATTTTTTCTAATTAAAAAATCTCTTTAACCTTCATTAAAGTCTCCATCTACCTCTTTTTTTTCATTTTAGACACAAATAAAAATTCTCACCTGCTCGAAAACCTGCTTTTTTTCGCCCTTTGCAACTTTACTTTGAAACTATGCTCACATTTCACATAATTGCTGAAAATTGAATCAACACTTTGAGAAAAAGAGAAATTAGAATTCATATCTTTTAAAATTATTAAGATTTTCACTAAATTAGAGATAATGTTTTTTTTTTTTTTTTTTTTTTTTTTTTTTTTTTTCTCTTTAAACTTTTAGTGTTGAGTATGGTGTTACTCCATGGAAGTAAGCTTATAAAGAAGGAGTAAGATGACCTATTGAATGTTATGGCTAGTATTAACATGGAATAACCGATTTGTATTTTAAATGGTCCATTCACAACAAAATGAAAGTAAAAGTTAAATTATTTCAAAAGGTGGAATTATTCACAGGTAGGGGTGTTCAAAAAAACCCGGTTTGCAAAACTCGACCCGGATTATCTGGTATCTGGTTTAAAAAACCAGATAATTAATCCGATTTGTAATAAAGGGTATTTCGGACCGGATACCTGATTTATAAACCGGGTATTTGGGTCGGATTCAGATATCAATTTTAGTAATACCAGGTACCCGATATCCGGTTTATTTATTTATTTATTTATTTATTTTTAATATTTTTTTTAATGCTTCTACAGGTTATTGGAGTTTTGAATATACTCCCACAAGTTATGAAATCTGAACTGATGATTTAAATGGTGAAATTCTTGTAATTTGTTTCTATGATTTGGTATAATTAGGCCTCCATTTTATTACGTTTGAAAGCATATCTGTATCAATCATTGTTTTACTCTAATAATTGGTAAGGTTCTTCATCTTTCTTGATTAAACAAGTGCAAGTCTTCATTTTCATATACCTGGAAAATAAATTTGTTGTTTGGAATTTTGTTTTAGCTTTCTATACCTGAAAAAAAGTTATCATTTCATTAACTTATGGTTTCATTAACTTATGGTTGTATTTTAACTTTTAAACTCTAAACTCTCCCCATCTTTTACGGCTTTACTCCTTCAATTGCATTTTATGACTAATTAAGTTAGTATTTCTAGAAATTTAGAATTTGAATTTTATATAAAAAAAATGTTAAAAAAAAGGAAAAAAAAAACAATTTTTAGAAAATAAACAAAACTGAGTATCCGGAATGGATACCCGGGTCGGAATCGGGTCACATTTTTAGGCACCTAAAAAAGTGGGTACTCGAATTTCCGAATCCAAGTCGACCCGATACCTAATTTTAAACACCCCTATCTACAAATAATGAACAATAAGTTAAATTATTCACTATAATTTTTCCTTATTATTTTGCTCAACAATGTTAGTTGGGGAGCCAATCAATTGGGTTTGGTCTTTTGAAAACCAAATGGTAATCCTTTAGATATGAGATTCAAAGATTTGTACTTGGCTGTTTCGTATTTGCTTATCCTTCAACAAGATTGCAAAGAACAAATTCCAAATGTACCTATTATACATAACCAACCCATCAAAATATGTTTGATAAATGACTTTTAATTGATTTTTAATTGTTTAATTGGTCAAAAAATAAAATAAAAAAAAGCTTGATAAATGACTTTTCAGCTACAAAGCTGACTTTTAACCGAATTTACTATCTCCAGTTTTTAATAGTTGCTACATTTGCTATAGCAACTATTGTTCATCAAGTGATCTTATTTGGTATATATTTCTCCATGTATAATATAAAATATAGTCAAACGGAATTTAGTTTGATTCGTCTTAAATCTTAATGTATATTTTCATAATATTAACTTTTTAGAATTTTTTATCATATGAAATTAAAGATATTAAAGATTAAAATCGTGTATTAGATAGCGTGAAATACAAAAATGTAACAACTATTAAAACCAGAGAAAGTAAAAAGATAACACAATTAACCTTTCTTGACCATTGGTTTGTTGTCATATTTTTATGACTTATCTGGCTGACTTAAATAGTAAACACCTTCAATCGATCAAATAAGCGAATTATCAAAACATGAACAACAATTTATTACCAACCATCCCAAACATTTTTCACAAATTCTTTTATGAGACTATCTCTATTGAGTTGACTCATTTACATTTAGTGTGTAAGTAATCAATTAACATTTAAAAAAATTATTTAAAAAATTAACTAATTATATAGATTAATCTCATAATAAGTCAAAATTTTTTTTCCACCGTTGGCCGTTGAAATCTTAAAATCTTCCTTTAAAACAACAATTCAACTCCAATACCTTATTCTCTCCTAAAATCAAGAAAAATGTCTTCAAAAGCACCCCCACAATTCCAAACTACGGCACAATTCCCACCACCACCACCGCTGCCAACTCCGCCTCATCCGTCGATACTTTCATCACACGCACCACCCACCAAACTCGAACCCTAATATCCCACCGCCGGCCATGGCGAGAATTCCTCTCTCTCTCCTCACTTTCTCTTCCCACCTCCTACTCCGAATCCATGGCTCGTATTCGTCGTAACATCAACTACTTCCGCTTCAATTACTCCCTCATCATCCTCACCATCCTTTTTCTCAGCCTTTTATGGCACCCTATTTCTATGATTGTTTTCTTAGCTATATTTGTCCTTTGGATTTTCCTATATCTTTCACGGGATGACCCAGTTGTTGTTTTCGGCCGTTCAATTGATGATCGAATAGTTCTTCTTGGGCTTTCTATAATCACCATTTTAGCCTTGGTTTTCACCAAAGTTGGGTTGAATGTATTGATTTCGCTTATAATTGGTGTTGTGATTGTGGGTTTACATGCTGCTTTTAGAAGTGTTGATGATTTGTTCTTGGATGAAGATGATGTAGTTGATGGTGGGTTAATCTCGGTTTCTGAAGGTCAACCTTTGAGACCTACCTATGCCATAGTTTGATTTTCATGGGTACTCAAGTCAAGAAAAGGGGTGGGAATGATTTGCACAAAAGTAAGTAACACGAGGAATTTTGTTTTTCTGTGTTTTTTGTTAATTGTAGTTGAATTATGATTGTTGAATTTAGGTAGATTTTTCAATTTGTTGTAACACTGGATATTTATAAAGCCAAAAAATAAGTTTGATTTCTTTCTTGTATTGTTTGCTTAATTTT
The DNA here is from genome assembly GCF_026212465.1 of Amaranthus tricolor. Lineage (NCBI taxonomy): Eukaryota > Viridiplantae > Streptophyta > Magnoliopsida > Caryophyllales > Amaranthaceae > Amaranthus > Amaranthus tricolor. Next base: position 4,271,201 of record NC_080058.1, read on the forward strand.
GTTGTGCATTTGAGCTTTAAAGATTATTGTTATTAGAAATTTTGTTGCTGTGCTCGATTTAAAGATAGCTTGTTGGTTTGTCAATGGGAATATGGTGGTTTTGAAGGTTTCAGGCTGTCAGCAATGTCTTATTAGCTGTTTTCTTTTCTTCCTGCATTGCATTTGTGTTCAATTTTGGGCATTTCACTACCTTATTGAGGAGTATGAACCATGGGGTGCTCTTTTATAAAGATTCTTTTAGTAGGTGGGTTCGGTGTAGCAGGTGGCTGTTAAACTTTGTTTGGACAGAGAGAAACGAAGGTGTTTGGATAGAGAGAAATGGAGCAAAAGCAAGTGGAGAGATTTGGAGGAAAACCATACACATTTGTTAAGAATACATCTCTTTTAAACCGGAAAGGTTTTGAAGGAAAACCATACACATTTGTTAAGAATACAATTTATTGTTTTTCCCTTCCTATCGTTTTAAACAAACAAGATGTACTCTTCTTCCTTACCCCTTTTCTTCTTTTTTTTTTTCCTTCTTTTCTTTTCTTTTCTCAAATATGGTGTTAGTGTGAACAATTACCATAATACTCTACCTAGTGAATTAGACTCTTAATATATAAGAGCTACAATAGCAGCTAACAACTACTCTGACAACTACCTTTGTGCCGAACAAACTCACTATGTTACCAAATAGGGCTATAGCTTGACTTTTTTACTATGACTTAATTGATAAAGGAAGGGATTGAGTAGTGAACTTAATTGAAGGAAATAGTTATTCACAGAGCTTAAAATTAATATGGATGAATTGATTAGTACTTTTGGTGCTTTATCTATTCATAAGGTGTACAATAAAAACCTAGAGGATATCCTTTAAGCTGGAGTAGGTTGATGATCAGAAATATTGCTAATCCCCATGCTAGGTTCATCATGTGGCTTATGGTTCTGAATAAGCTCTCTACTTTGGATAAGATTGAAATGTGGAAATTGAATGTGGATGATACTTGTAAACTCCGTAGTTCGGTGCCTGAAACTACCGAGCATGTTCTTTCAGTTTAATAATGCTAAGAAAGTCGAAGACAAATTCTCTACCTTTCTCAGCTCTACTCCTCGGCACTCTAACTTCCTCCATGGGATCAATGAAATGGGTAAGATTAATAGCAAGAAGACTCCGAGAGCTAAGGTGATTGTTGCAATCTGGACGGAGACTATTTATGCAATTTGTCTTCAGAGAAATAATCTGGTGTTAATAAGACTAAATGCGTACTGATGTAATTGCTAAAAACATTTTTTTAGGGTTTCAGGGAAATATAATAAGATAAGCTTGTAATGGTCTAAAGGGTGTATGAGGTTGTTATTGCCTCTTTTTGTAGTTAAGTCCTTATGGCTTTGGCGGCTTGGTGATCATCGTGATTTGAAAAGAGCTTGAAATTAGAGCTAACATTTCGATGAATAACGTACTGTGTGATGACTATTGCTGTATTTGAGATAGCTAGCTCTACTTGTAATGCAGAACAAATGGCTCATGACATGGTATAGACTATTGATTACTAGTTTTTGGTTGGTAGATATGATTGAATGATTGAGTTGCCTCTTGCCTGTGCATAATCTTTGAACAAGATGACATATTAATGAGGGTGAAGGAGTTGAAATTATGAGTTTTTGATTAGAGGTAACAACAAGACAAAAAGCCTGAAAACAAACAAATAGAGTTTAAGAGAACCCAACTCAGGCCCTACTTGTTGGTAGTACATCAAGTGTTTTGATCTTTCCATCATAATTTGAAGTGTTAAGTGCGTGATTTAACCCAATTCCCTTTTAGATAAGAACTTTTGTTTTTATTTTTTTTATTTTTTAAAGATTATAAGTTAGGTTGAGGAAAAGAGTTGAGAATCAAATCTTTCTCCGAAGAAAAGTAGTATATGCTTCATCTGACATAAATCTGATTCTCTCTTTAGATCAAAGCTTTATTATGACACCTTAGGCAAATTTTACTTATCAATGTTGTTTTTTTTCTTTAATAGCTACACTTCTATAAAAAAAGCCGCATGAACAGCTATGGAATTCAGAACACTCAAATGTACCACTTCCGATAAGCAAATTTGTGCTTCAAAATCCAGGGAAAAAAGCAACAAAGCTCAATAATCATATAATTGTACAACAATTCAGGGTGAAATCTCTTATAGTTGCTTGTTAAAGTTTGCAAGCTTATAATCCAATGAAGGGAGGAAAAAAGTTAACAAAATCTTATTCTTCAATCTTCTTCTAGATTGATGGAGTCCCCAAACTTGCCATACAAGATTTTCTTCAATTCAGCCATTTGTGAAACTATGGACTTCTTTTCATCTTCCAGTTTCTCCAAATTTTTGACAGTCGCTTCTTTCATCTCCTCTAGACGAGTTTCTACTTCATCCTTTGGCACATGAGCAAATACCTCACCTATTTGAAACCGCACTATCTCCTCGTCAGTCAAGATCAGCTCGTTACTTGCATCCTCTAAATTATCACACTTTTCCTGAGAAGAGGAAGATGAATCGGCAAATTACAATAACGTCAGAAACTTGACATGCACACAAATGAAAAGGAAGACAAATTTGCGAAAACTGTTTAAAAGGCAGAATGAAACATTCAAGTTGGAAAGGAAAACAGAGATATTATGTGTAATGAACTGCTGAACTAATGAAAATACTGTTCACCATGAGGATTGAATTTGTGCTAGCTGTTTAAGCCATGATTAAAACATTCCACTGGCAATTGCTCAACAGTTTTCAAACAGAAAACTTATGAGGCATCCTCCTCTTCTCATACTAGAGGAGACAGACACTCATTTTGCTTTCTTAGCAGGAACATTTTGTTCCTATCTTATTTTGATAATGGCTGGATTGCAGATAGCAAACCCACAAATCACATTTAAACCAAGTTAGAATGGTTTGATGGCATTGAACCTTTCCTCATTCTTTGATGATCACTAAATAACTATATCTGATGGAAGAAAAATTTATGTTACACATTCTGGGACAGTCACACTTGTAGACAAGATTAAACGTTGTCCCAACTTTCCATTCATCGCCATTTCACTCCAGATATTTGTCAAGAGCTTGGCCGCGACGTTTATATAAACCTGAAATGTGCATGTTTGAGGGCTACTCAATAAAAAGGCCACAGGGACATGATAAGCAACAAAAGGGCACTAGATTATTGAGAAGCATGATCACTGTTTAAGCAATCTCTTTTATGAAGACTCGTTATTTTGGTGCAGTGCATGATGTCTACCAATGGTACTTATGATTTGGTTAATAAAATTAAGTCAGTGTTTGATCTAGGTTAGTGTAAAAGAAGCCATTTGTCATATATGTCCTCCAGCAAAGCAAACTAGAACTTCTTTTCCTAGTAGTAGCATCAAAAGCACCATGATTTTCCAGCTTATACATTTTGTGGGGTCTGTATAAACATAAAACTGGCAATCCATGTAGTTTGCTTGTAACTTTTGATGACTACTCTAGATCAGCATAGACACATCTGCTGAAATAAAAATCTGATGTTGATGTCTCAAACATTTTTATACAGCATGTTGCGACACGTTTTAGTTGTTCAGTTTGCATATGGACATGGACAGACAATGCCAAGGAACTTTGTGAGGGAGACATTCCAATGTTTTATGCAGCAAAGGCATTGAACAACCAAAAGGTGGTGCCTATACACCAAAGAAAAATCGTATTGTTGGATGGAAACAAGAGCATTTATTGCAAACCGACAGAGAATTATGGTCTCAATCCAATCATACAATTCACTTTAAGATGGAATGCGTCCCTTGTGCTACTTATCCGGTGAATCACATGCCTCTAGAAACTCTTGCATATTCTACTCCTTAAGAGTAAATATATGAAACCAAACCTTTACTAGACATCTTTTGAGTCTTTGGATGCTTATATTACATCTCTACTCCCAAAGCTCACTGATCCAAATTGGATTGATGGCTATTCCTTGGCATTTTCATGGGCTATCCTAATGGTCAAAAAAGATAATAGAATATTAAGCCTAAAAACCAACACCACTTATATCTTTAGGAACATTATTTTCTTTGAACATCATTTATCTTTTCACTTTGATCCAAAATGTACAAATTCTTGCTCCAAAATATATCTTCCTACCGTAACAGAATATAATGCCTCTTTCTATCCCTCACTCACTTCTTCTCCTAGTTTTAACTTCCAATAGCATTCTCTCTCCAGTTCTTTATTCTTCTGAAATACATGATATTAGCATCTCTTCCTCTGAAACCCATCAATAAGAAAGTCAACCAGGCCTACTAGCCTCGTACTCATCTATAAGACTATGTTTGCAACCTAAGCCCTCAAATTCAGTCCACACATTGGTGTAATCTGATCCATTATGATGATCGCCCTTCTTCTCATCAAGCATCCATTTTAAAGTCCTACCACTCTGTTGAACCTAGGATTTATCTTCCGAGGATCCCAACAGAATTCAAGCCATGACCAAGGGATTGCCAGTCTTACATGAGAATCACACTTGGGATCTTGTAGTTCTTCCACCGGGAAAGAATGTGGATGGCTGCAAATAAGATTAAATGTAAGGCAGACATTATTCTATAAAGATAAATGGCAGCCCAATTTGTCGCCAAGGGTTTTATACATAATTATGTAGTCGTTTATTTGGAGACCTTTTCTCCTCATTGGTATTGCAACCAACAAGCATGGGGCTTTGTTTCAATTGGCTGTCAACAACGCTTTTCTTACAGGGATTTGGTAGGTGTTCGTATGAAGGTTCCTTAGGGTGTACTTAACAAGTTAACCCAGGCCATAACGTATGCGAACTATAGAACTCTATATGACATGAAGCAAGCTTCACGACAAGGCTTGCTAGGTTGATGGCTGAGTAACACAAGATGGAACTTTCAATATTGAAAATTTGGGTAAATCTGAAATTTTCTTCTTGGGCATTGATGTCTGCCAGACTGCCACCTTCCTAAGGTATTGTTAATACCCAACAAAGTTTTATTAAGGAACTTATACAAGATTGTGTTTTTGTTATCTCTAAAATACCGGTAACACCTCTACGATAATCCTTCTCCATACAGATGCTTGGCCGAGAAGCTGAATTTCTTGACACATAGTCTTCCAGACCCTTTATAGCCTTTTCAAAGCCTATTCAATTCATGCAGCATCCCAGACTTCCACAGGTTGAAGCATTGCATCATGCTCTGCAATATCTCCAGCACTTTAGGCCAATAAATAAGGTCGCAGGCTACTGATTAGCTAACTTTACAAGGCTTATTCAACAGATTAATTGCTCCTTGCATTCTTATGCTTGGCAATGATCCTGCAATCCTGAATATAAGGAATGATCTTTAAATCATCCTCTGAAGCAGAGTATAGATAAATCGTGTTTGCTGCCATTGAAGTCACTTCAATGGTCAATATTACAAGAATAAAGTGTACAAGGCCACAAATTGATCATCCTCCATTGTGATAATCAGTCCTCTATGAATGCCAATAAGAGCCCAATTTTCCATGAATGAACAAAAAACATAGAGCTTGATTGTCCTTTCACAAGCAAAAAGGTCCATGAAGGACTCATTAATCTTCCTTATGTCCCAATCTCTCACATTTGACAAATGTGTTTACTTAAGTTCTTTCTAATCCCATCAAAAAGAACTCCTTTCTGATCTAGGATTGGGCCAAATTCTACGAATTTCCAGCTTTAGGGTGGGGTATTAGAGATTTAGTGGACACAACTATGTTGGTGGCACATAAGAACTTGGCAAAGCTACACCCAACAACTCGTTACATGTTACCTTCTAGCTCAACAACAAGAAGAACTCAACAATTGCTTTTATTATTACTGCATATAGTTAGTTAAGCAGTTAATAAGTTGTATGTAAGTTATCTTTCTCTCCTTTTATAATAACAGTCTGTCAAAACAAGAAGCTAGAATATTAATCTTTCTCTAGTTTCTAAGTTGAAATACAATGTTAGAAGTTAGAAGTTTACCTTTCATTTGTTTATAGTGCTTATATTGGTAACCAATTTGCATATCATCTCAACAAATAAGCATGTTACACTTCTAGAAACAGAATTTTAATTAGTTGAACACCCCCAAAAGCAAGAACATCTCATCCACACCAGGCAATGAAAACTGATTTCTTGCAACTAAAACAGCAATATCAAGTCAAATGATTCTGAGAACTAAACATTCCTCGAGTTGTATGAATATCCCATCCAAAAAATCCTCAATATTAAACAAGTGGCTGAGCTTCATCTAAGAAACTTTTAACAAAAAAAGGACTTTTCCTAGCTTATCATATGCTTAGATCAAGATTTATGATTCCCAATTCCCAAATGGGTCTAGTTCATTTGCCATCAACAAAATGACGTCAAACTAATAGACGAAAATAAATGACTACACCAAAGTAGATAATCCTAAGATTCATTCCATTGAAGTCATCCTAATCTGGTAAAAACTCCAACGTGAATAAATTATAAACTGCAATAGAACACACATAATCAGTTCAATTCACTTGAATTAAGTTCATTTCATTTCAATTCAGTTCTAATAAGCTTTGCCAAGCACTTTCACGCTCATATTTTCACTAAATAAGTCTTTTCATTCTCATGTTCCAAACACACCCTAACATGTCCGGGAGAACATGTAATTAACAAAAAAAAAAAAAAAAAAAAATCCAATCTTTCAATCATCCCAACGTCTACACTTTATATTGATTATTACTTAAGCATTTAAGAAAAACCTTACAAACCCTACAACAATCTTCTTCAATAAGCCGACATTCAGGTTACAATGACAGGCTAACCTAGAAAACCTCAACATTTATGTCATGAAAACCAAACAAACATAAGACCGAACAGCATCAATACAATCAAATATAAACACCCAAATCGATATCGAAACAATTATATAGAGAAAGAAAAACATACTTTAGTGAATTTAATCTCATCTTCAAGCTCGTGAAATCGATTATTGAGTTTACTAAACTTGTTGATGTTTTGCTGATCTTCCCAAGTGACTTGAGTCTCTGATCCTGAACCCTATATTAGAATTCATAGACATGAAAATTCATGAAGTAGTCGCACACAAAATATGAGAAAAAGTAGGGAAATTTTCGAATAAATTGGTGACAAGATTAACCTGTTGCATGTTTTTGGAAGATTGGAGGAAGATAGATTTACTCTGAAAAACGGAGATGCTGAATAAGGCGAGGTTATTTGTCACCGTCTTTTGGGTCTATTTCGCCGGTTTTTGTAAAAGTTTTTTAAGTATATTTAATGATTGTATATGTTGACAAAATAATTTTAACAATTTTAAAGTTGATGTAGATTAAAATAGTATAAATTAAATTATACAAGATTATAACCTAGTAGCTAGCATGATAGTCGAATTCTATCGAAACTTCTGTAGCAATTTTTATACAATACCGTGTTAGAGAGACCATGTTAGGGATAAATTTGTTGTGAATAATTTCATCTTTGTATTATTTTTAATAATTTAACCTTTGGAACATATTTGCTTGTGGCAAACCCTTAAACCTAAAAATATAATATATTAAAAAAAAAAAAAAATTTCTGAATAACTTTACCTTTCGTTTGTCTGTTGTCAATATATAATTCTACTAACCCGAAGACCGATGTTTGATGACCCGAAATTTACCCGGCCTTGTAACCGAACTTGATTTGACTCAACATAGAAAAGAGGTTAACAATTAAATAAAACGAACATGGTAAAAAAAAAAATCCAATTTTAAACCGACTTGAATATACATATTTTCACCTTCGGGATAATTTTTAATAATTCAACCTTTACAACACATTTGCTTGTGGCATATCTTCAAAACCTTCTACATTTTATAACATGTTATTTTGTTAACAAAAAAAAAAATAAAAATTAAAAAGGATCAACCCCTCTGTAACACCCTAATTTTTTTTAATCTCAATTCATATATACTATAATAATAATAATAATAATAATAATAATAAAATAATAATAATTTAAAAGATATTAAAAACAATAAACAAAGAGATATATTTGTATAATTAAGGGTAAAAAGTATAGGAGAAAAATAATAATAATAATAATAATAATAATAATAATAATAATAATAATAATAATAATAAAACAAATAGTTGAAACGGTGGAAGGATAGACATAATTTCATTTGTTTATCATGCTTATTCTCATTTTATGTCTCTCATCTCAATATCTTTTACTCTATCTTTTATTCTCATTACTATTTGTATCTTCACCATTAATCCTCACCATCTTATAAGAACACTTCTTCAACCAACTAAGGACGAGACAAGAATTTAGGGTTTCGGTTCATTTTGAGCGTTTAGGGCCCATTCAAGTGGTGATTTTCCGAGCTTTGTTGAGTTCTAATCTCATTTGATGGTGGGTAAGTTCAATCTTTCATTTAATTTTGATTTTGTTAAGTTTTACAAAATAGGGTTTATGTAGGGAAATTGATTTGGGTTTTTTTTTTTAATTTTTTTTTATTTTGAGGTTCTATGGATGAATTAATTGTAATTAAGAGTTAGTTATGTGTTTATTAGTAACCTAGATTATTAATTTTCTATCATTTATCTTGAAGTATTATGTAGAAGAAATTCGTAAGAATTTCTGGCAGTTTCAAAAAATACCAATTTAATCAGTTTCTGAGCAGTTTTTATAAATATACTATTTCACAAAAGTTGTTCGTATTGAAATTTTACCCAAAATAGGCTCGAAAAACATATAATTTGGATCTGTATGGAAGAAGTTATTCCCATTTTAAGTTTCTGCTGAAATTTCAAAATTAAATTAGTAATTTTAGTATTAATTAATAATAAACTAAGGGAGTATTTTGATATGGTGAATATTACTTTGGTTATTAAAGATATTGGTGGTTTAATTAGATAAATCATACTAATAAGTTATATTAAATTCAAATAAAAAGTTGATATTTCATAAAAAAATAAAATAAAATAAAACAAAGTTTATTAGCTAGTCAAGTCAAATCTACCATTGATTATTAAACACATACATGTTTGTTTATATTGTAGATACTGATTTCATTGAGGAGTCGTATTGATTGTGCTAGTTGGTTTGCTGTAATTTAAAAGGTTAGATTTCTTACTCGAATCTTTAATAGTTACAAGAAAAGAGTACAAAGATATGTATTTTTTTTAGCTCAGATTGGTTTAAGCTCAAGGAGATGGTCTTCTTAATATAGAATGTGGTTTTTCGAACCTTGAAATCATAAAATAATTACAGTAAAGTTACTAATTGTTTAATGTCTTAAAATGGTTGGGATTACCTTTGTGGTGTCTCGAGGAATTGGAACCTCGTCGGGATTATCTTGACGCTACATAATAGTTGGGTGTACGTTGATTAGTACCTTGGACATAGATCTTCTGCTATGGTTTGGCCGTTTGTGGGGTGTGCACACTAGGGATCTTTGTATAATAGTTATCCGGAGGGCCTAGTTAGCCCAATGGAAATAAAGTTCGTTCCATTCCATAGATTTGACTGAAAGAAAATGATTTAGTAAAGAAAAATGAACAGTGTCTAATTTATGAAAACATAAAATGAAGGAAAAGTGATTTTTTTTAGTATTGTGTTTGGAAAAGTAAATGGTTTGTAGGATATATTTAATGTATCCTATCAGCATATATGTTTGGATCCACAGTATGGAATCTAGCTTAGCCTATTTGGCTGATATTACATGTCGTTATATGCAGGTGCCTGAAGGTTAGAGTCGGGATATGGGCAGAGAGCTACGTCCTCTCATTTTGTGTATATAGTTATAATATTTCTTTCCGCCTTAGTTTTATGTGTAATTAGTATTTTAAAACTTAAAGATGTAAATATTAATCTGCGTTAAATCTTTTCGGTTAGGTTGTAATAGTTTAAATAAGTTATGATTTAGATTTTGGTTAGATAGTTTTCCTTAGCGATTATTCTTATAATAATCGTGGAATAACACGCCTGAAATTACGAGTTAGGAAAGGCATTGGTGATTGAGCTATGTGGAGTTGAAAGTTTGGAATATGGAATGATTGATTTGTTGAAACAGATTTATATTTTGGACGTCGGTCCTAAATTAATGTTTTAGGCAGTCCATTTTTCAAATGGAACTCTGCCGAAATTTCGGTAGAATTATTATGCTATATAATATAGTATAGTTAGTCACTCGAAATTCAGGGGCGTTATACCCTCCCCTGTCCTTTAGTGCTTGAACCAACCCTACCCTGCCCCTTCCTCTACCGTATCACTTTTGCGCAACTAAGCCTTTGACCTTAAGCATGTAACCCTCTGACATAATATGAGTTGTGGAATGGGGTGGGATGTGATCCTTATTTTGAAGTCGTCTCATATATAAAAGACCTTTTAAAATACTGTCTGAAATGAGAATTTGTGAAAACCGTTCTTATGATTGGAGGATTGGATCCAACCACAAGTTCATAATTATAATTTTTTTCTTCTTTTTGTTGGATTTTTTTTTCATTGCACAAAAAAATGATTGACCTTTCATAAATGAAAAAGGATTAAATTGGGTGAATTTAGACGGTTTTCATCAATTTATGAATTTTGTAAGATTTTGAGTTTATTATGGAGGTGTTAATTTGAATTATTAGGTCAATTTTAGGCCATGTATTACAAATTATTTAAAATCAGATCTTATTTTCACATTAATTTTTATATAATTTAAATTTCATTTTAAAGATAGGTTAATTCAATTATAAAGTTAGACAAATATTAAATATTGGAATTGACGTGATTGACGGGTGCACTCACTTAATGCTTAGGTCTATTTATTTGGACAATACTAGTTAGTATTTAATAAGTATTTCATATTCTTCCAACTCAAAAAATCAAGAGGTATAAAGAGTGACGTAAGAAATATGGAAAACGATGAAGAATATCAATCATTATTTGAAACAAAGAAAGCTAAAGGAAGGTTGATTAACAAATTATTTGCAGGGTCAATTTTAATATCAATAATTGTTGTATGGGTTTATAGAATCACTCATATTCGCTCCAAGGATGATGAAGGAAGATGGGTTTGGGTCGGATTATTTGTGGCTGAAATTTGGTTCACTTTCTATTGGATACTTACTCAAGTTCTTCGTTGGAATCTTGTTTTTCGTACTACCTTTAAAGATCGACTTTCTCTTAGGTAAATTATAACTATTTTCTATATTGTTTTTATTTGCATCATGTTCTCATAATTCACTTGAAATTTTCATATCAAAAGCAGATAAAATTTGTTAAATTAAATTGGACTTATTGCTAGCATATAATCAGAAAATTATTACCATTTTTAATTTATCGATTTGAGATAAATCATCTCAACAGAATTCAATAAAATTTGCTCTTTGGCTATGTTTGGCAAATACTATTGTTGTTAGCTGAAATTGTTACGTGAAATTATTAGCTGAAAAATATTGGTTGATAACACAATTGTTTAAGCTAGCTATTTGGTAAAATTATTTGCTAATGATTGGACCTTTGTAAGAGTAAAAGTAGACCAAAAGCAAAAGTCAATGAAAAAAACTATTAGAAGTAATTTTTAGTTTTACCTTAAAAATCAGCTTTTAACTAGCTTAAGTCATTATACGAATATGTTTAAATTATTTGATCGATCAAAAAGCTAGAGATGTTTATTGGATTGATTTCGAGTCACGTGCTTTGGGTCGATTTAAAATCAAGTTTAGTGTCTACATTAATTTTTACATAATTATAAATTTATTTAGTCAGGTGAAGTCGGGTTAGAACATATTTAACAAAACCGAATTCTACGTTTGGAAATATTTTCTCAAGCTATTATATTACTTTAAATTATCATTTAATTTTGATTTAATGCCAACAGTACAAAGGTATGGACCCATTAGAATTCTATTGTCAATTGAGTTCTCCAAATCCGCAGTAGACAGCTTATTTTCAATAGTGCAAATATTATTAGTCCTTGATTAATCAAGTGATTAACACAAAAACTGAAAATTGTTTAAAAATCTTTAGAAGGAGTATGAGTAGGAATTGTTTGTTATCTTCCTTCATTCAGATTTTTTTTCGAGCGAAATGTTGGAATGATGATGACTACAACTTTGTTTATGATCATGACTTTATTTATTTTCTCATTCACTTTTTGTAAAAAAAATAAATTTAAATATAACCAATAAAATTAAATAATCCAAAATGAAATATGTTACTAATATGTTACCAATATTGTGTGACCGACGGATTAAATTTTTGTTTGGTAAAACCTGGAAAAATGAATCCTTATTACGATTATATCCGAGAAGGTTGCCTCCATATATATACCAGTACAGCCGACTCACACCATGTTTTCTCTTTTTCTCAAATCATGTATCATTTCATATTTTTAATGCTATATTACTTTATTTTAACAATCTGTGTATAAACACATAAATGAAATTTTATAAATTAATATTTTAGAAATACACCCGAATCAAAATTCTACTTGATTATATATTTTTTTTTATACTCAACAAAAGATCAAATAAAGTTTGTAAATGAGTGTTAACTATGTGAATTTAGACTTTTAGAATTCAAAGAAACAATATTATACACAAATTGTTATATGAGGTGATCTTACTGTGTCACGCACCTCATAAATAAACTGCATAGCCCAATTAATATAAATTATAAAAATATAATAAATTATTTATCTCATGAATAGACAATATCTCACAATAGTAATGGTAGATTATATAATGGAAAATCAAGAACTAATGAGTTTTCCATAATGATTCCATCAACTTTTTATGACTTTTTAGAGCACATTTGACTAAAAAAAAAGTGGCCTTTCCATTTCTTCATTTTTTCCATTTAGGTCAAGAAAATACTCAAATCAAATCACCCAACGTAGTAGATTGTAGATTGGTTGATTATTTTTAGTGGGATTAGATATTCTTTCCCAATTTCCCATCAATCAATATGCTACACTATGAATCTATATATGATAAGAGATTCAATTATCCGGGTTAAATATCCTTTTATAATTAAAAATATTGTAGATTGTTTTTAGCTTATTTTTACTGAAATCATTCTTCTTTCCTGTCAAAATTAAGAAATTAATATATATCGACATATCGTTATTAATTAGTTAATTTTTATATATTATGAATCCCCTAATTAACTATACTAGTGTAATATTTATAGTACTATAAATTTTATGTATAATAAATGATTTATTTTAAAGTATAAATTACAAAATACCGTATATTATACAACAAATAAGCAAATAATAAAAAACAACACTAAATATCTTTGAATGACTCTTATAACATAGACGGTACTTAGTTTCTATACATTTATGATATCCCCTAGTGTAATATCAGTATGCATGCCTATTATAAATATTTTACGTATAATAAATGATAAATTATTTATTTTTTTAGTATATACCAAATAATAATGTTAATTAATTAATTATATAAACATCAAATAAAATATTTGGAATAGATCGTCTTTGAACCTACAATTTTGCAAGTATGTTTATAATGTTACTACATATTGTTAGTTTCTACAATTTTATCCTATAATAGAGTATATAACATATCCTGGGGCCTCAACCATCAGCTTAAGCTTTTGGTTGAGTTGGTTCCTTGACACATATTTGTATCAAGAGTTCTAATACGCACTCTTGTTTGCTGGTAACTCCAGATACAACAACATATATATAACTGTGATTCTCGTAATTATAGGTACGAGAATGAACTACCGAAGGTGGACATATTTGTATGTACTGCAGATCCAGTGAGAGAGCCACCAATAATGGTGATCAACACAGTATTATCAGTCATGGCTTACAATTACCCACCAAACAAGCTCACCATTTATTTATCTGATGATGCCTGCTCTATTTTAACCTTTTATTCTCTCTTTGAGGCTTCCAAATTCTCTAAATATTGGTTGCCTTATTGTAGAAAATTTAATGTTGAGCCAAGGTCTCCTCTTGTCTATTTTGCCTCTATGGATACCAACCATTCTACTAATTTTGTACAAATTAAGGTATGCTTTCCAAATTTAAATCTACTTATGTAAGTCTTGTTTTACGCTTTGTAAATAACCAACTCAACCAAAAGTTCAAGTTAATGGTTAAAACTTCAAGATATATTATATAGTCTATACATGCACGTATCTTTCTATAATTAATAAATAAGTACAGGCCTTTTTTTAATAAATGATTCTTTTTGGTAACAAGTGTTACTTTGTTTCACAAGTACTTTTCTATTATTTGTGTTTTTATGTATCTATTACATGCACTACTTTGTTTTAGACGTATGTTTCTATCAATTTTTCATGTTGTGTGTATTTATTTATTTATTTATCATAATTTTATATAAATCTTACCGTATATGTCTTTTATAGAAAATTTATGAAGAAATGCAAAAGCGAATCGAAGAATCAATAAAAATTGGTCGAATTCCAGAAGTGTATGATCAGCACAAAGGATTTTTGCAGTGGAAAAGCTCATTTTCTTCTAAAATTGACCATGACACTATCCTTCAGGTATTTACTAATTCTTCATTTATGATTTTTCTAAAACAAATTTCTAAAGGGTTAGATATGTTGCGGTTCCAAATTAAAGTCAAAGGGTTAGTTTTTATCGATCAAAATTGTTTTTATCAATTAAAGCTGAATTTTATCGATTGGAACTATATTTGCTGAGTTAAATTGATTTTTAGTGAATATTTTTCAAAGTTTAACTAAGTAGGACCTTCATGATTGAAGTTTCATAAATCCTTGTATTGTTCTTTGTGCCAAGCCTAAGGTCATAAGTCATAACCTGCACTCGAACAAGTATAGTTCGTTTAGGGTTTGGTTTCTTCAAATTTTTTTTCTAATTGAATTTAGTTTATGGCTCTCATATTTTCAATACTTATAACAAATACTTGATTTCCTTTAAACAAGTATTGTTCACATTGAAGATGGAAATTTTTAAGCAATATATGAATATTTGGTAATAAATGAAGTGATAAATTAAATCGTGTGGATGAAATTAAATAAGAAATAAAATATATGAATAATGTTAGAAGAAAGTGGTGTACTATTGTCCAAATTAAAAAATATGCTAAATGAGTAAGACATATCAAAATAACTAATGATGATAAATGAATGGGACAAAGAAATTACTTTATATTCCTTTTGTACTTAAAAAATTATCACACTTTCTTTTTAGTCTGTTCTTAACTCTCCTTCAATATTATCCAAACAATTCAATGTTCACTTATTATAAATCTTCTTTAATATTATCCAAACAATTCAATGTTCACATTATTTCTCAATTTGTATACAATATATAATCGTGACAATTTCTTGCAAACGGAGCCAGTATATCTCCTAGCTAGCTCAAATGTTTTTGCGTGTAGATATTAATAGATAACAGAGATTCAAAGGCAAAAGATGTTGAGGGGTGCACTTTACCTACTCTTGTCTATTTAGCCCGAGAGAAGCGACCTCAGCACTTCCACAACTTTAAAGCTGGAGCTATGAATGCATTGGTAATCTCATTCAGCCATCAACTCAAATTTAATTTTAGTTGTACGTAACACGTAGTAATGTACTATGATGTGTTATATAGTATCACGTTATATTATAGCACGATCATTACCTAATTCTCTTGACGCCTATTATTAAGATATAATTATGTAAAATTGTAAATGCAGATTCGAATATCTTCAAAAATTAGCAATGCACCAATAATCCTGAATGTGGATTGTGATATGTACTCAAACAATTCACAATCTATTCGTGACGCACTTTGTTTCTTCATGGACGAGAAGAAGAGCCAAGGCATTGCATTTGTACAATTTCCCCAAGTATTTGAAAATATCACTAAGAACAATATTTATGGTGCCTCAATCAGAGTCATCCAACAAGTACGTTTTTAATTTTTCCGTTCTTTTTATTTTGATGTGAGATTGTAAGAACAGAAGTAATATAATACTTATTATGTTTGAATATTCGTATAGTGAGTTTAAGTCGTACAACATATTTGTTGGTTTATGTACATGAAGGTGGAGTTGCCGGGTATGGATGCGTTAGGAGGTGCATTCTATATTGGAACGGGCTGTTTTCACCAAAGAGAGATTTTGTACGGAAGGAAGTATAGCAAAGACTATAAATTTGAGTGGAATATGCAAAATGGTATATATGTGGAAGGTAAAGTGGATGAATTGGAAGATAAAGCCAAGGGTCTTGCTAGTTGTACTTATGAGATGAACACTCAATGGGGAAAAGAGGTCCGATTTCTTTACTTCTTTCTTTCTCAAAATGCTAATGACAAAAAACTTAAGAAGTTAGGATTTGTTTGTAAAATTGATTTCACTAAAAATAAATTCAGATTAAAAGTATTAAATTGAATTGGACTTATTATCAATGTCATCATATAGTTGGTAAATTATGGGGTGTGCTTACTTTATTATAAGTCAAGGAGACATCAGTCCTAAACCATATGACAATGGAAGAAGGAAGCGCTCCAATGATCCAATGACTTATAAGTACAATCGTTAATTCATTGACGTACGACAAATCATCCCAACACCCCCTCACATGTGAGAGTAATTAATTAGGATCCCAATTAATCAGAATCGTTAGCTCTGATTAGGGGTGTGCAAAAAAACCTGATCCGAAATATCCGATCCGGATTATCCGGTATCCGGTTTTCAAAACCGGATAATTTACCCGGTTTTTGTAAAGCCGATAATCCGGATCGGGTACCCGGTTTTTAAACCGGGTACCGGATCCGGATCCAGGTTACATATTTTTGCAAACTGGGTACCCGGTATCCGGTTATTTTATTTTATTTTATTTTATTTTATATTTTTTTATTGCTTTTTCATAAGTAAGATAATGATGGTATCTATTAAGCTAATTTTGGGTTGAATCTTAATATAATTTTTCTCCCGTAGATAAATTTTTTTTGTATAATTGTTCTTACTTAAACCAATGTGTAACAATATTATTCTTTAATTTTCTTAATTTTTCTTTTATGACTAATTAACCTAAATATTTTTGAAGAGTTAGTATTTGAATTTTATATAAAAAAATATTTTAAATAAAAATAGAGATAAAAACGCATAGTTAAACGAAAAAAAGACAAAAAAAAAAAAATAAAAAAAAACATTCTAAGAAAACCGGGTATCCGGTTTCCGACCCGATTTAAACCGGGTCGAAACCGGATCACAATTTAGGTACCCGAAAAAGCGGGTACCCGGATTACCCAGTTTTGAACACCCCTAGCTCTGATGACATGTTAAATTGAGCTAAACTTATGATATATATTAATATTAATGCCAGGATATAATTAGAAAAATAAGGGGTGTAACACTTCATAAGCAAGGAGATACCATCTCAAAATCATATGAAAATAGAAGAAAGAGCTCTTCTATTTACCCGGTTTTTGTAAAGCCGATAATCCGGATCGGGTACCCGGTTTTTAAACCGGGTACCGGATCCGGATCCAGGTTACATATTTTTGCAAACTGGGTACCCGGTATCCGGTTATTTTATTTTATTTTATATTTTTTTATTACTTTTTCATAAGTAAGATAATGATGGTATCTATTAAGCTAATTTTGGGTTGAATCTTAATATAATTTTTCTCCCGTAGATAAATTTTTTTTGTATAATTGTTCTTACTTAAACCAATGTGTAACAATATTATTCTTTAATTTTCTTAATTTTTCTTTTATGACTAATTAACCTAAATATTTTTGAAGAGTTAGTATTTGAATTTTATATAAAAAAATATTTTAAATAAAAATAGAGATAAAAACGCATAGTTAAACGAAAAAAAGACAAAAAAAAAAAAAATAAAAAAAAACATTCTAAGAAAACCGGGTATCCGGTTTCCGACCCGATTTAAACCGGGTCGAAACCGGATCACAATTTAGGTACCCGAAAAAGCGGGTACCCGGATTACCCAGTTTTGAACACCCCTAGCTCTGATGACATGTTAAATTGAGCTAAACTTATGATATATATTAATATTAATGCCAGGATATAATTAGAAAAATAAGGGGTGTAACACTTCATAAGCAAGGAGATACCATCTCAAAATCATATGAAAATAGAAGAAAGAGCTCTTCTATTTACCCGGTTTTTGTAAAGCCGATAATCCGGATCGGGTACCCGGTTTTTAAACCGGGTACCGGATCCGGATCCAGGTTACATATTTTTGCAAACTGGGTACCCGGTATCCGGTTATTTTATTTTATTTT
This sequence comes from Amaranthus tricolor, assembly GCF_026212465.1. Classification (NCBI taxonomy): domain Eukaryota; kingdom Viridiplantae; phylum Streptophyta; class Magnoliopsida; order Caryophyllales; family Amaranthaceae; genus Amaranthus; species Amaranthus tricolor. The sequence continues at coordinate 4,289,443 of NC_080058.1, forward strand.
ATATTTTTTTATTACTTTTTCATAAGTAAGATAATGATGGTATCTATTAAGCTAATTTTGGGTTGAATCTTAATATAATTTTTCTCCCGTAGATAAATTTTTTTTGTATAATTGTTCTTACTTAAACCAATGTGTAACAATATTATTCTTTAATTTTCTTAATTTTTCTTTTATGACTAATTAACCTAAATATTTTTGAAGAGTTAGTATTTGAATTTTATATAAAAAAATATTTTAAATAAAAATAGAGATAAAAACGCATAGTTAAACGAAAAAAAGACAAAAAAAAAAAATAAAAAAAAACATTCTAAGAAAACCGGGTATCCGGTTTCCGACCCGATTTAAACCGGGTCGAAACCGGATCACAATTTAGGTACCCGAAAAAGCGGGTACCCGGATTACCCAGTTTTGAACACCCCTAGCTCTGATGACATGTTAAATTGAGCTAAACTTATGATATATATTAATATTAATGCCAGGATATAATTAGAAAAATAAGGGGTGTAACACTTCATAAGCAAGGAGATACCATCTCAAAATCATATGAAAATAGAAGAAAGAGCTCTTCTATTTACCCGGTTTTTGTAAAGCCGATAATCCGGATCGGGTACCCGGTTTTTAAACCGGGTACCGGATCCGGATCCAGGTTACATATTTTTGCAAACTGGGTACCCGGTATCCGGTTATTTTATTTTATTTTATATTTTTTTATTACTTTTTCATAAGTAAGATAATGATGGTATCTATTAAGCTAATTTTGGGTTGAATCTTAATATAATTTTTCTCCCGTAGATAAATTTTTTTTGTATAATTGTTCTTACTTAAACCAATGTGTAACAATATTATTCTTTAATTTTCTTAATTTTTCTTTTATGACTAATTAACCTAAATATTTTTGAAGAGTTAGTATTTGAATTTTATATAAAAAAATATTTTAAATAAAAATAGAGATAAAAACGCATAGTTAAACGAAAAAAAGACAAAAAAAAAATAAATAAAAAAAAACATTCTAAGAAAACCGGGTATCCGGTTTCCGACCCGATTTAAACCGGGTCGAAACCGGATCACAATTTAGGTACCCGAAAAAGCGGGTACCCGGATTACCCAGTTTTGAACACCCCTAGCTCTGATGACATGTTAAATTGAGCTAAACTTATGATATATATTAATATTAATGCCAGGATATAATTAGAAAAATAAGGGGTGTAACACTTCATAAGCAAGGAGATACCATTTCAAAATCATATGAAAATAGAAGAAAGAGCTCTTCTATTTACCCGGTTTTTGTAAAGCCGATAATCCGGATCGGGTACCCGGTTTTTAAACCGGGTACCGGATCCGGATCCAGGTTACATATTTTTGCAAACTGGGTACCCGGTATCCGGTTATTTTATTTTATTTTATATTTTTTTATTACTTTTTCATAAGTAAGATAATGATGGTATCTATTAAGCTAATTTTGGGTTGAATCTTAATATAATTTTTCTCCCGTAGATAAATTTTTTTTGTATAATTGTTCTTACTTAAACCAATGTGTAACAATATTATTCTTTAATTTTCTTAATTTTTCTTTTATGACTAATTAACCTAAATATTTTTGAAGAGTTAGTATTTGAATTTTATATAAAAAAATATTTTAAATAAAAATAGAGATAAAAACGCATAGTTAAACGAAAAAAAGACAAAAAAAAAAAAAAAAAAAAAAAACATTCTAAGAAAACCGGGTATCCGGTTTCCGACCCGATTTAAACCGGGTCGAAACCGGATCACAATTTAGGTACCCGAAAAAGCGGGTACCCGGATTACCCAGTTTTGAACACCCCTAGCTCTGATGACATGTTAAATTGAGCTAAACTTATGATATATATTAATATTAATGCTAGGATATAATTAGAAAAATAAGGGGTGTAACACTTCATAAGCAAGGAGATACCATCTCAAAATCATATGAAAATAGAAGAAAGAGCTCTAATAACTTATAAAGTGTGCAAACCATCTATAAATCATCGATATGGGACAAACCATCCCAACAATAAATTATGGTCAATAAGGTCTAATATGTTAAGATAATGACTTATAAATTTGATGAAAAATAGTGTTTAACAACTACCAACTCAATCAATACTTCAATATTAATCAAGCCAACCAACAACTCCAGCCAATATATCATAATCACCGAGCATTGTGACATTAAATTACAGATGGGTTTGAAATATGGATGCGCCATTGAAGATATACTAACAGGGTTGGGAATCCATTGTCGAGGATGGAAATCAGTGATGATGAATCCAGAAAGGCGTGCTTTCTTAGGGGTGGCTCCAATCACATTGATCGATAGCTTAATCCAACATAATAGATGGACTGCTGGTTGGGTTGAGATCATGTTATACCATTCTTCTTTATTGTTTCAACTTGCAAGACTACGCTTTGGTCTTTTTTTGGGTTACTTGCACTATAATTTTTGGGCATTCAATTGTTTTGCTACCTTTTATTATTGCATCATCCCATCACTTTATATGCTCAAAGGCACTTCCTTATTTCCTGAGGTAATTTACTCTATTTCATCAACTTTATTTCACTTGTTCCTTGTTTAGTTGAGTGCTCGTGATCTTCTGTCACGTTGTTAAGGAATCATTTCAATTAAATGTTAAAGCTGATGGTTAACCTCCAAGATATATGTTGTATACACTAGTAATTAGTTAATTTCTATTCAGTTGAAAAGAATAGTTTCATGTTTTTCTATTGTTTTATATTCTCAAAAGAATAATCTCAATCAAAAGTTTAAACAGATGGCTAAAACATTTGAATATGTTATATACTCCATCATACCCTCTAGTTCACACAAGACCTACCTCATATATTGTGAGTCTGTGACCTACTGTAATGTTGGTTTTTGATGCCATGTCAAGGAACTGAACAAAGGCGGATCCAAGGCTTATCAACGTTGTCAACTAAGTGCATTCAAGTAATGTATAAAACCATATACCTATAGATGATAAGATATGTGTTGATTAAGTTGGTAGGAGTTTTGCTATATGACAACATTAACTCGAGATCAAACCTCGTTAAGCACAATTTTTCAGAATATTGTCAGCGTTATTTAATTTTATATTAGATCCGCCCCTAAAACCAAACCAACTAAAAACTTAAACGGATGATTGAACCCTCATTTTGTTATATACTCTATCACTTACGTTGATTTCCTTATTGATTTGTTGTTAGATATCAAGCACATGGTTTCTTCCTTTTGGTTATATCATCATAGCCAAGAACTCTTACAGTCTAGGAGAATATCTACACTGCGGCAGCACTCTTTTAGGCTGGTGGAATGAACAAAGAATGTGGTTGTACAAGAGAACAACCTCTTACCTCTTGGCAATCATTGATACAATTCTAAAACTCTTGGGATTCTCTAGCATGAAATTTGTGATAACATCCAAAATAACAGATAAAAATGTGTCGAAAAGATACGAAAACGATATCATGGAATTCGGGGTTGATTCATCCATGTTTGTCATCTTGGAATCCATAGCATTGTTGAATTTGTTTACCTTCTTGGCAATGGTTAAGAAGGTTATGATGGGGATGAAGAATGAAAGAGAGATGCTCATTGATAAATTGGCATTGCAAATTGTACTATGTGGAGTTTTGGTTCTAATCAATTTGCCTTTGTATGGGAGTGTTTTGAGGAATGATAAAGGCAAGATGCCCATCTTTGTAACCATTAAGGCAATCTTCATAGCTCTTTTTATTTGTATTCTGTTTTTAATGTTTTAACAATGACAAATTACCAACAAACATTCGAAAAGACGTCGATATATTGTAATTTAAAACACTCGTAAATATTTTTCACTCCATATACTCTAAAAAGTCTATGGTATTATAAGCTTAATGTTCTATGTGTGTAATGTAACATAAATTGAAATAAATTTAATCAAAGTTAGAAATTGAACGTAAGCTATCATGCCCTTCTAAAAACTAAAAAAACAATATTATTGATTTATTTGTAATAACAAATGTAAGTAAAAAAGTACAACTAATTTAACTCTCCAATTTACTATAATAGGAAAAAAAGTTACAATTACTAAAAATAATTTCAATCAAATAAAAAGAATAGGAAACTAGTAGTAGTACATAACCATAGTGTTCAAGGTAATTTCTCTACAATAAATGAAAAGAATAAGAATGCACCAGAAAAATGAAAAGATTGCTAAACTACCTATAGTCTATATTCTATACCAATTTTAAAAACTGTTATTTGACCTCATTTACAAACGTAGGTTGTAATTCGCAAATAACCAATGTGTAGCTCTATAATATATAAAAAAAAAAATTGTAAATGCTGGATACTGAATATGACACCATTTTCCTCTGCAAGATGCAGAAAAGTCACTGTATTTAACTAAAGACGACGATAATTTAATGGAGACGGATCAAGGCGATTAATGCTGCAGCATTAAACAGTGAAGGGTTCAACCTTGCGTGCATAGGAGAGAACCATCACGAACTCCTTAGCAGAGTTGCCTACCGATGTATGTACCTTCTGGGACGATGAATTTTGGAGCCATGTATCCAGTAGGCTGCTTAGTGTCAGGTGAGGCATTACAGGTTGTCCTTGGCACAGAATTTGAACCTGCAAATAATATCCTTTGCCGTAAGTATGTTGTACGTATAGATTAAACGGGTTTGGATAAATTCTAAGATGATCTATCATCTATAAGAAACATGATCCTTCAAGCATCTTTTGCTCCTAAACAGAAAATTTCATGTTAAGAATGCTTCACGATTACAGCTTGAGAAAAATCAGATGTTAAAACTAACGCGCGGCTAAGAACTCTTCATGTGAATTTCAAATAAGTGCGGAAACTTCAAACCTACGACTAAACTGTGTAAACTAAGATAGTCCTTGGGCCTTAAAATTAAGCAAGCCTATTACACGGCATCTAAAGCAAATACCAGCCTTTAGGTATCTATTGCAGATTTAATGGATATTCAGCGATTATATATATGACATTCGAGAAAACCAGCTTCCAATTAAATTAATTTTGATCTGGCATTCATTTGCACCGAGTTTCTATACAAGCATTTATACGTTTTAACCAAACATCGTTCGCTTCTGGAAAATATGAGAAACATCAACACACAAATCAAATTGCATAAGTCTAACTACCCCCCCAATGGAGGATTTTAGTACTTACCTCTGCCTCACTTGCAAGATCAAGTTTCGCTGCAACGTATTTTTGAATTGTTGAGACAGGCATGTTTGCATCCCTACACGAGTAACAAGTAACAAAAGTATTAATACAGTAACAAGCAAACATGAGTAATCAGTTATCGTAGATCACATGATAAAAACATAGATACACGTATCAAAAATCAATCAGGAATATTTCCTTTGCTGGTAGCTATAAGACCCAGATAATAACAAGTGTAAAACTATACATTTTTGCGACCGAATCCAAGGTTATTCAAGTATTCTATTTGATTTCTCACTGATGTAATCTACTGATGTTCTCTTGGCTTAATGCAAACAAAAATACGGAAAAAAAATTAATATTAGATGAGAGAGCTGAGAACTCACTTTACTTTCAAGAAAGCTGCTGTTACTTGTGGAAGAGGTTCCTCTCCAACCCTGAATCAACACATAAAAAATGATGAAAAACCGATTGGAACTAGAAGTGAGAATACATTATAGACTAAGCTATGTTCACTTACTGATTCTTAGCAGCAACCAGTGAAAACCAAACTGGACCATCTTTCCAATTCCGACAAGTCTCATTGACCATGACCTGCGGACTGAATTCTATAGTTCCAGATGATCGGTTTCTGTTAGATGGGCGCATCCTTTTACGTTTTACTGGCCCCGGGACTGATGACACACCACTTTTGTCATCCTGGACTTCGGTTCTCTGTCCATTCTCCCCAATTTTCCTCTTATTCATCTTTACATCTTGTTCTCCCGATGGCTCTTCTTTAGCATGAGAAGGCCCTTGTAAATTAGACTTAGAGAACTTGCTTCTATTAGCAGCTTCAACAAGAGTATTTAATGGTTTCCAGTCATCAACTTTTCCCTTGATGTGCTCACCACGAATCTGATCATTGGAAGATTTGGTTGAAGAACTCTGGAAAAATCAGGAAAACTGATGTATTAACATAATACAGATTACAGATTTAAAACACCAGTAAAACATTTGCTACATCAATCTGTGATTGGCAACTCAAGTATATATAAAATACTGAAGAGTTTGGACATACAAAAAAGGCCGCAAGTTATCAGGTTTCAGTAAATAACTCACAAAAATGTGGGGCAAAAAGAGTTCAATACATATAGACATTATAGGAACAAGTTAATGTGACATTTACCTGCTTCTTATTTTGCATGATCTTATTTAACGTCTCAGGTGAACTTGACCCATCAAGATGATCTTCCACGGAAGACTCCTCTTTCTTGGGAGTTTCTTCAGTGGCAGGACTTGCAACCCTTGGTGCAGAACCTTTTCTTCCAGCTCTTTTTCTTTTACCAGTGACACCAGCTTGTATGGATACTCTAGGTGTGTTGACCACTAACGATGACAGTGATCTCTCCTTTCTTTTAGCTGGAGGGGAATTCACAGGGGTAACTTCAGGTTCTGCAATTTGTCTTCTTCTAGGAGGGAAAATCTTGGCCCTGATATCTGCCAGATTGTTGTCTGGCCTGCATTATGCCAAAGGTGAATACAAATTAGACAAGAGAAAGAAGAAAAATTATGCACATCAAAGCTTATTAATATCGATTGCAAATGTAGAGAATTCAATATTCAATTTCCACGCACATGTATCCATATATTGACATAGCTCAATTAGCAAAAAATTTTTGAATCTAGCAATATATTTAGACACCACAATTCTGTAACACCCTGAACTGGTCCGGGTTGGCGATATTACCCATAGGGGTTGTTGATTGACCCCAAAAACCAACACAAGCCTTTTTTGGGTGAATTTGTCATCACTCATGTGCACCCAATAGACTTCCTAGGAGGTCACTGATCCTATGACTGCACCACACCAAGCATGCTTAACAGTGAATTTTTCTTCAAATGAGTAACCTTGAAAAGAACATGCACCTTGTTGATATGGGTAGTACTATAAATCCATTTGAAGCTTCGGTTTTTACCTTCTTGATTTCAATAAGTGTAATACAATTCCACCTCTACTCCCCTCCTCCCTCATGCCAATCTATAACCCAATTCAGGGTAAATCTGATCATAGAAGAAATTAACAGGGCATTCTACTATTTTGATGACTATCATCTATTTAATCAAGGAAGTCATTTGCCATGAGATGTTAAATTACATTTTTCAAATACCATAGAATCAAGGGAAGCAAGAGGTGGAGAGCGAGAGAGAGATTGCAACACACCTGAGTTTTTCCTCTGGAATACATCCAAGATTAACATCACACACTGGGCAGCTATCAACATCCTCATCGGATAGTTTATCGTAAATACATTGCTTGCAAACTGAAAAAAGCAAAATTTTAATGCATCAGAATTCAGAAGAGCCAAAATCACCTGATTCATCAAAATCTCAACACATCACTCATGATATATCTTTATTCTTTTGACCGAAGGGGATTTAGGAACTCATCATGGAGTATTCAAGCTAAAAGCTCACGCAATCAATAAAGCTACAACATTATTCCGAGTATAGAAAGTGAAAAGGCTGAGCAGCAAATTCATAAATCTAGTTTACCAAATATACTGATATGGTTCACAACTGTATAATAAGTAATTGAAAAGATCAGAATAGGGTACACATGAGAGTAAAATTATAGCACTGTAAGTCATTTAACATCAGAGATTAAGAGATCAAACCATCTAAAAATATTAATGACACCATTAGCATTTCAAAACCAATAAATGTAATCGATCAACTGTAATCTAAAACTACATAATCTCAACTATACTTAATGAAACATCTTTCTCCATTGTTTACCAGGAATTAACACTCATGGACGAGAAAATCCTTTCATGTAAATCAACAGGTCATTAATTGATGTATGTTTATCGTTTTAAACCTAGAAGGCATAGCCATCAGTCACAATGATTACAATATGTTAAAATGATTAGAACGTCAACCATAAGTATAAATCAATCCTTCAACCTGAAAATTTTCCATCATGTTATCTTTAAATAATGAAAATTTTGATAATACACGATCAAATTAATATTCAGTAGATCCAATTGCATCAGTAATTCTAGGAAAACATTATAAAAACCAACTAAAGCATGAATCAGCTCATGATGCTTAGTATATCATTTCAGGAGCATTGATTTACATTCAAAGACAAAAAAACAAGTAAGTTCAACAGCAATTACGTAAACATAACATAAACATTCTTTAATTAACATGTCATCATCCCTTCACAATTGTTTAGATAATGATTATGAAATTAACAACATTTTATTACCCTAATGCCATTTAGTCACTCCACCTAAGTGGGATTAAGGGAGGTCAGATGTATGCAACCTAAGCCTTGTTAGTGATAACAAAAAAGTTATTTCCGATTGACCCTTGTGGTAAGTATATCCCCAACATCACATGAATAAAAAGTGCACATGATTTGACAAGTCATTTTAATCTAATTCATTCATAGAGTTAGCGTCGCGAGGTAAGCTAATGGTGATACGGTAACGCGCCTAAATGTCGGTCGAAACTATAAAATATCCCTTGATATGACCCAAAATGCAGACTTTTTACACCTTTACAACACGAGAAATGTTGATTCGTTGTTTTTACCTTTAAGATACGGACGATGCGATGCGACCTTGTTTTAAGGCTATGAATTCATTATAATTCAAAACAAAAGAATTATAGATCATTGGCTTTCAAACTATAGGCATTAACTAATTCCCAAATAATGAAAATTCAGTAGCTTCCACAGCAATGACATGAGCATGGCACAAATAATTATCATTCAGTGACTGAAACACGAAACAAAAACTTTTTAGACTTCGAAAACACGATAAGAATTTAATTAACATAAACACGATTTCAAATTACAGCGTAGACCAAAAAGAGAACTGTGTTTGACTTTATTGACAAACCAAAACCCATATTCAATCAAAATATCTGTTATATCACACTACGTGTCATCAACATGAAACAATTGTTTTCAATCACGCTAAAATTTTGCATGATGAAAACGAGATTAAACTTCACGTAAAGATTAAATCAATAACCGCAATAATTTAATATTCCCAAAAATAATCTACGTTCAAAAATACCAAATCGAAATGAAAAAATACAAGCCCAGATCAATCAATTCACGATTAAATCACGAAAACATAACTAATACTTCCTCATTTTTTGCACTTTTTACACAATTTAACTTAAATATATAATTTGATATTAATAAATTTTACTTTACACACAAATTAAATAAGATCTCACTTTAATATATTTTAAATTATAGATCAAAACTAATCACAATTTATGGGCCATGAATATAATTTGAAACGGAGAAAGTAATAAGAACCAATCGATAAAAATAATGATTCACATTTACCCGTAACGGCCATAAATAAATAGGGCAATATTTCTAATTTGTAAATAATTTGGAATGGGAAAGTATTAAGAATCAATCAATAAGAATAATGATTAACATTTACCCACAAATAATTTACGTTCGAAAGTACCAAATTGAAGTGAAAGAACACAACTCAGATCAAATAATTCACGATTAAACCACAAAATCATAAGTAATGTAAAATATTCAATTCTCATGTACCCAATTAACGAACATAGCACAAATGCAATGTAAAAATATACCCAATTGAAATTAAAAACCCAGAAAAGTAAAAGCTAACTTACACGTATGAAGACAAAGGGAGATGGTGGTAGCCTGACGAACAAGCTTATTACAAATAGGGCATGTCATGCATGCCGCTAACACTGCTCTACTCACCCTTACAAACTGACCACGAGAATTCGACATCTTCGTCAACACTCAATCACTCGTTCTCTTTCTAGAATAAGCTTTTTTGCTGATGAGGATGAATTGGAGAGAAGGTGGGATGGAGGGTATAGTGATTAATTTCAGACGTCGAATTAAGAGAAGAAATCAAAATGGATCTGGGGAATTAATTTGGGGGGAATTTAACAGGATGCAATTTCTGGGTAGATTTTTTGATTTTTAAAATGTTTTGAATTGATTTTTTATTTTGACAAAAAAAAAAAGCTAAGAAATTATATAGACGTTAGTTTCGGGTTTTTTTTATTTTTTTATTTTTTGTCTAATAGAGAGAGAGAGATAAGAGAGTTGAATTTTAATTAGGTATAGAAAAAGGGATAGAGAGAGAAAGACCTACGATTAATTTACAACAAATATTAGGGAATATTAAAGACATTTAAAGGTAGTTTGTTTGCATTTAAATACTTATTATTTAAAAAAAATTAATTTATTATACGGTTATACTCACAATTATCATATGGTTATCAGCAATTTCTATAATATTGAAAATTTCTTTTGTCTAAAATAATTTCCTTCCTTTCAAAAAAGAAAAACAAACAATTTCCATGAATTTAGGAATTTTTCAAAGGATATAAATTTGTAGGAATTAGCAATTCTCATCGACATAGGAATTTAATTATTTCCTCAATTAGTACAAACCACTTCTTAAATTTTGTAATAGATGTCACTAAAATGAGTAGATGAAAATTTTCAAAAAGTTGCATGAACATTTCTATAAAAGAAAATATAAGGGTCGAAAATAGAAAATATTACAAAAATTTACGAGAAAGGTATTATTTTTTTCCTCTAGTTGTATTTTATAAATACTTTTATGAAACATAAACATGGACTAATTCTTAATTAGTTATTGCCGTAAAAAAATGTACTATATATAAAATTTCATGTACACATCTTACTACAATTTAATAATAATAATAATAAAGAAGGATCTGGGCATTGATAAAGTTGTGATGGTGGTTAAGGGTGTTTTCCTTGTGAGGTTATGGAACAACAAGCTGGTGAAAAGGCTTGTGAGATGAATGGGTTTATGTTTGACAAAAAATCATTTATTGTTAAATCTTGGGTAGCCTCTATGTCTTATGATAAAGAAAACTTGTTTACGTTGCCTATATGGACTCGTTTTCCAGGTCTTAATGTCATGTATTGGGCTGAAAAAAGCCTAGGTAAGATAGCTGGTATGCTTGGGGTAGTTAAAAAATTTGATACAGCTACTACTAGTAGAACAAGAGGGATGTTTGCAAGAGTTTTAATTGACATGAGCATCACTGATGAGTTTCCTGATGAATTATGCTTTGGGAATGAATATGGGGAGTTAATTTCACAATCCATCATTTATGATTGCAAACCCTCTTGATGTAGGAAATGTGAACAATCAAGGCATGTGGTCCTTGGATTGTTTTGGGTGATTTCAACTATTTGGCTGATGTAAATGAGTGTACTGGATATGCAGTTCGGTTACAAGAGATTTTTCCTTTACGAAATTGTATGCATTCTTGTGGCCTTCATGATTTGAACTTTAATGGTTGTTTTTTTACTTGGTCGAATAAAAGAAGTGGGGAGGCTCGTGTATTTAGCAAGATTGACAGGGTTCTTGGTAATCAGGCTTGGGTGAACTCTTATCCTAATGTTGAAGTTTCTTTTTTGAATGAAGGTTCCTTTGATCATATGTGTATGTTGATTCAGTTCATCAAGCAACCTAGGGGTAAGAAGAATTTTAAGTTCTTTAATCATTAGGCTGAGCAGGATGGGTTCCTTTAGAGTATTTTAGATGCTTGAAGCTCTTCGATTCAAAGCTGTAAAAGCTTTCAAACTTCTCAAAAACTGAAGATATTAAAAACCATTTTGAAGGATGAATTCCAAATCAATGACTTGCAAGCTGTTGTGCTACAAGCCGAGGGTGACCTTCTTAATATTCAGCAACAATTGCATTTGTATCCTTCGGATCCAGTCTTACACGACTCATATATATCCACCCGTTTCGCTTCATACTTACTCGGTCAACCCCATATTCACCTACTCCGTTGCATCATCACTCGACCCGCCATATCTGCCTGCTTCATATCTATAATGTATTACTTTATACAATTAAATTCGTAAGAAATATCGATTGTAATAAAACATATATATAATTAATGGGAACATAGATTATATGTAAGGTGGGTATATCCAATTATTCATCACAAGTATACTTTTAAGTCTTGACTATGTCTAATTAATATAGTGGGTGGGGTCTGAAAATGGGTATTAGAAAATTACATATATAATTATTATATTATTTAATTTATTTTCAACTATTTATAAAACTATTCAATCTCTTTCAATTAATTATCATCCAAACAAAAAGTTCTTAAATTTGCATCTCCACCTTTTGTCTTTCTCATCCAAACCTTCAAAGTTGACTGTCAATCTGTCATTAATCTCTTTCAGTCGTTTTCTCTCCTATGTAATATACTTCTCTTCTTCATTGAATTAGCTATATCCATCCACCTTTTCTCTATTTTATACTGATATTCACAATAAGTTCAGTTAAACTTTCAGCCAAAACCAACTCCAAGAACTAGCTATTGTATGGCCGAACAATTTAGGGGAGCGAGAATCGAATTCAGATTTATCGAACAATATAATGGTGCATAATTATTATGCAAAAGTTGACATTCGAGAAGGCAATTAAAGGTGATTTAAGTGTCCTAGATGAAGCAACTAATTATAATGCAGTACAAGCCCGCGTTCGCAAAACACCTGGTCTTGAGAACAACATTGTCCACATAGCAGTTCAGTACGGCCACTTAGATCTCCTTAAAGCAGCCATTAATAAATTTCCAGAGTTTCTCTTACAGAAAAACAAAAATGGTGATACACCACTTCATATAGCGGCCCAGTGGGGATCAAAGGAGATCATCAAAACCCTCATTTCCCTTCTCAAAAACAGCGGTACTGATGATGAGAATGATAGTTTTGTGCACTTTTTAATGGAGATTAATAAACAAGGCAACACGCCATTCCATGTTGCACCAAGAAGCAATAACATGGAAGCTGTTGAAGAGTTGTTCGAGTGTATTAAAAACGACTACCCACAGATCCTGGTTACCCGGAACAATTTTGGAGACGTTCCCTTACATCTTTTATGTCAAATATTGCGCACTTAAAACATATGGAAGCCAAATTTGTTTGATTAGTTTTAATGTAAATTTTATTAATATCAATTTTCTTATAAAATATTTTTATTTAAGCATAACTAAAAATATTTAAAATTAAAATAGTGAATTAGTAAATGTGACAAAATCAAATAGAACAAGTGAAAAAGAGAGAGTATTAAGTATGGAGTCATCAACTCATCATAATCAATTTGATAATTTATTATTGAGCTTGTACACAATAAAACTTACATAATAAAAAAATTGGATGTACACAACCTCAATAATACATTTATCCTAAAAGATGTTTTCATTTATCATTTTGAGCAAATTTATTTTGTTGTTCCCACAAATAAACTTTCTATTTTCATACCATAGTTTTGTTCATATTTAACCTTTATTTTTATATATGTTGGACAAAATTATTTTTTAAAATAAAATCTCAATAATATTCTTGTGGTACATATATATTTCTCATTTATAATTAAATTTAATATAAAATATCAAATCCACAAAGAATCATATATATCCTATGTCTAATTTCATTTTTTTAATTCATGTGCTCTACATATTTTCTACTTACAATTAAAACCAATGTAAACATTTTCACCATCTACCTAATCATTATTACAATCATAAAGATTTCATCTTTCTTAATTCTCGTAAATAATTATTTTACAAACAATATTTACAATTTTAAAGTGATTAATTAGAAAAATGAGTTAGTTATATGGGCCCGTCTCATACAAGACGAGATAAAGAAAAAATATTATATTATTATTTTTATTTTAAAAATATGTAATTAGTATAGTTTTTGCAATAGAGGTTAGAAAATTGAGGATTTCTAGTGTAATCTCACACTCAAACCCTCCCTTTGGGGAATTTAAAATCTCACAAACAATTGCTCTCCAAAATCCTTCAATAAGCTTCCAAAGAATGTCTCTTTATGTGGTATATTACAATAACTTAAGGTGTTTATGTATGGGAGCAAGGAAGAGAATTGGAAATAAAATCTCTCAAATAGAACACGAGTTCTTGTATGAGACAGTTTTACTGTGAGACATACCTTATACTTGGATTAAACAGCCCAATAATAAAATATTTTAGGTTATGGGCTTGTCTCACCGTGAGACGATCTTATACAAGATGAATTGCAAATAGAAAGGGAACAAGTGCGCGCTCAAGTAAGAATGAAATGCTCGCCCTATCACTAGCTAGTTTGGATAAGGAAGTAGCTTGCCATTGCCAGGTGTTTGCCCGAGCAAAAAAGTGCTCACCCAAGCACCCATGACCGAAGAACCATAAAAGTGCTTGACCGAGCACATATAGACTCCTACATTCAGACTCTTCTCAATCATGAATTTTAATCTTGCTTGCCAGAGCAAGCTTAGCACATCCAATTGCAGTGGAAATCAGAGTTCAAATTTAGTTGGAGCATAATTGATAAAAAAAATCAATAAAAATTCAAAAACTCATAAATATATTATAAAAATAATGTTTTCAATTAGATGTTTTGTTAATCGTAAAAAAAAAGGGATAGTTAAGAAAAATTAGTTAGGTTTTAAATAGGTATTGGGCATTGTAATTGCATTTAATTGAATTTTGTTGTACAACTGAACATATATTAATTGTAATTAAAATCCCTTATTAGCAAAGAGAATTGAATAGCTCAGTTTATTTAGGCCTTTTCTTAAAGCTCATAGATCACATTTTCTCTTATTTACTTTCATTTCCCTTTACAAGCCACCTAAACACACAAGTATTTCTCTTCTTTTTCTTTCTTTCTAAAATCTTTTATTTCCCTTTACAAGCCACCTAAACACACAAGTATTTATCTTCTTTTTCTTTCTTTCTAAAATTATTATTCAAACAATGAAAAACTTTAACGTAATGAATTTAAATGAAGATGAAACTCAAACATATAGTTATTCAAGGACTATATATGAGTTGTGTACAACCATTTTTTTATGTAATTTGACTAAATTAATAACAATACTTTTGAATTTAATATAGTCCTTTCATGATTATAATTTTAAAACCATTAAGAATTTAATTGTAGTGGTTAATGTCAAACTAAGTATTGATAATATCATTGTCTATGATATATATTTGGTAACATATACAAATAGGGAGTACTATATATAAGTATCAATCATGACAAAATAAATAATATTTAAAAAAATAAAAAATATAGTTTTGTTTCACTTACAGTAAATATTATTTTTTTTCAAATAGAAAGTACTATATATAAGTAAAAACTAATTTACACCTATCAATATCTAATGTTGCATTGAAGCTTTCTACAAAATTTGTCTTTTTAACATCATATCTAAGTTTAGAATTGAATTGATGGTTTATCCATCTCTCTTTCAAGTGTATCCTAATACTTAATAATAATACTTCCTCCTATTCAGCCTAACTGTCTCATTTCTATTTAGGGTCAAGTCACCCTGAATGTCTCATTTCCATTTTTGGTATGCAATGTTTACCCTTATACCCTTACTTTACTTAACTTATTTACTTTTATACCCTTATTAAACTCAACTAATTTACTCTCTTTTTTTTTTCCTAAAAAAATCAATTACACAATCCTAATCTTAACACAAATTAATCCCTCCCTCCAATTTAAACCCTAAGTTACCCACCCTACTTGTCTATTCCCCTTTCCCTTTCTGTTCTTCGTTGTCTTCACTCTCAACTTTTCCTTCATTGTTCTTCAAACCCTAGATCTGGGTTTCTGGTTTCTTCTTCGTGTTTTTTGTTTTTTGTTTTTCTCCTACTTCTCTCTCTTGCGTTATTCACTGTTAGCTGTGTTCATGGAAAAACCTAAATCTCCAATAACCTTCCCTCTCAAGAACCCTAAATCCGCCATTAACTCACCTCTGAAGAGCCTTAACTCCCCTAATGTTTCCCTCTCAAAATCCCCAAATCGCCATTATCAAACCCTAAGTATTTTGATGATGAGTTTTTTTGACTCATATGAGGATGAATGCTCTTCAGTTGAGACAGATCCAAAGTGGGGTAGAGAACTAGATTCTGAAGGTGAACCCATTTACACTTATGAGCATGATCTTTATCCTGATCGTGAGTGTTCTTTATTGATGTTGTTTTCTCTAACACTGATTGTGAGGATGAAGATTGGCTTGACAAATTTGGGCCATTTTCGAGTATGTTTCTGTTCCTGTGGTTGCGTTCTGGCTAATGATGATTTTTGTGTTTTAGGGTTTTTCGATGCATTATTTTCAGTTGCTCAATGATCTTCACGTGAGAGCAACTTTTTTTGCCACTAGAAAAAAGAACAAAAAATAGGGGTTTGGATTGTTTTCCTAAACTTCAAGCGCAAACATGTTTGCTTTTTGCTCAATGATTTCACACTAAAAATGGCAACATTCTGAGAGTTTTGTAAAAACAACCATTTTTTTCATTAATGTAAGCATGAGTACAAATGTTTCATTTTAAACAACATCAAAATTTTTATACTTGTTGTTTAGATCTGAAACATCCTATTTTCAAGATCTCAAAAATTGTCCAAAAAATGCATGATACTTCACATGGTAAGTGGTTGGTGTTCGTTCTTGTTGTTCAAGCTGCTGTGTTGGGTTTGAGGTTGTTGTTCTGTTCTTCCCAAAATTATGTTGACTGAGGTTGTTGTTCATGTTTCTGCTTCTTGTTCTGTTCTTCCCAAAATAGGTCTTCGTTTTATTTGTTGGATGTTTTGTTCATTGCTGTTGCAAATGATTCTTAACTACTGGTGTACTTGTTGTTGTGCCTCAATCTTGCTGTTGGTTCTGTTGTTCGTTATTTTGGCTTGTTGTGATGGTGATGTTGTCTTGCTGGTGGATCTGTTGATCATTGTTTTGGCTTACTGTGATGGTGATGTTGTCTTGCTGTTGGATCTGTTGTTCATTGTTTTGACCTTCTTCTAGACCCCCTTGATACCCTATCATGTCCACCAATTGATTCATTGTCACTGAACTGATTCTTGTGAATAAATGTTTGTCCACACTTAGAGAGTCAGGCAATGTTCTCTCCCTAGCAGCTTTGGATTTGTTCATATGTGGGATATGATGTCAATACCCCCTTGCCTTTTCATGGTCTCAATCATGCATGCTTGTAGTGTTATGAACACAAATCTTAAACATTGTGAACCTAAATTGGCAAATGCATTATTCATAACACTTAGTAATTGTGGTATATTGTAGGCTGCTTTCTGATATTGCAAAGCCTGAATTGACCTAAAAAAACCTAGATCTAGGTACATTTATGTCAGGAGAATTTAATGGTTGTTGTACAAGTTGTATAAAAAAATCATCTTTCAGTGCCTCCTCCATAAACTCATTGTCATTGTGTGCTATGTGAGGCTTTGCATTATCCCGTTGAATAAAAATGTGCTTTGACATTCCGTGTGGACACTTAGCTCCTATGGTGGTTAGGACATTAGTGATGAACATTGATCTCATGTGCTCTTTGGTTATTGATTGTATTGGTTTGGTCTCCAATTCCCCTTCTTTCTATTCTTTGAGCTCCTTTTGGCAGGCTCTTGAGTAATAAAAGGCCATATCTCTATCTTACTATCAAAAAACACATCACGATTAGTTAAAAAAATTGGATTTGCAACAGCACACATGAACATTATTTTTGGAATGAATCTTTTGGATTGACTTTCCCTATGTGGTTCTACTTCACTCAGTGCTAGGTAGTAAGTCTGTGATTCCCGAGTTAGATAAAAATGCTTTTCATCAATATGAACAATGTTAGTATGTGGCTTAAACTTCAACGTATCAATGTGTTCATCATATTGCAACTTAGATAATGCCAAACTTAACCTGTGTAGTTTGTTATTATCATTTAGTGTGGGTTTGATTGTGTTTGTATGCTTTCTAATTACTCTGTCCTTTTTCCACCTACACACTGTTGACTGTGATACTTCCATTTTCTTTGCCACTGAATGTTGAATGCCTTTTAGTTCAAATTTGATGGACTTGAACTTCTCCTCATCCAATTGAATTTTGTTGGGTGCCTGTATCCCAACCCTCTTGTTGTTGAGGTTGATGGCTGTGTTGTTGTTTTCCCTTTGCTTTTGAACTTCTTTCCATAATCTCGTGATTGTTTTCCTACACATTTCATACTCTGTTGCAAGTTCATTAATTGTACCTAGCATCGGTTTTTCCTTCTTGTTTAATTTGCACAATAATTTTTGCATTATTTGAGTTTTTTGTTAGGGCAACAGATTCTTGTTTGGAACCATTTTCTTTTAACTTGTAGGTGTAATTAATGTGATAGATGACCTTGGTATTTATAGCACTTTGTTTCTGTGTTCTATTTTCATTTATGGCACCAATGATGAATTGATTTTGGCGCCTGTTCTCCCTTTTTATTTGCTGTTTGGGTTTCTATTTTTAATTTGGCGCCTATTCTGCCCTTTAGTTTGCTGTTTGGTTTCTGCTTTCTGTATTTTTTTGGATATCCATTTTGGATTTTTGAATAAAAATGTGATGGTACAATGATGATTTCTTACAAAAATGAAATTTTGGTTGTTTACAATACCGTGACAATTTATGAGAATTTTAATGCATCGATTTTGTTGTTAACGTGAAAAATCTGAAGTCAGTGATCGGAAACAAATCCGCACCCACATGATCAACAAAGATTTGAACTACACTGAATCTGTTGAAGATTTGAGAAGGTTGTCCGAGATTAAGTAATTGAACTATGTAATTTTTTTAATTTTCCGGACTAAGTATGTAATGTAATTGTAGCACTTATTTGTAGGACGTATGTATTTTAGATTATTAACCCGAACTATGTAATTTTCGGTTATAACCACTTTTAAAGGTGAAAAGTATTCACCATTTTTAAATGCACACAAGTATGTTCAAATTTGGAGGGAATCATTAATCCCTTAATCAATTCAATAAAAATCCATAACATCACTCTGTCTCCTATCCTAAGGGTTCCATTTTGACCCACCTTAAAATCCGTGAAAAATCAAATGAGATAATTAGGCTGCATAGGAGGAAGTATCAAGTAGATTCACCAAGTTTATATCATCAACATAGTGTCTTTGTTCTTGTATACAAATCTAAGCACCACATCATTCATACTGAATCTAAACACACGTGCACAAAAAAAAATCACGAAACATCAAAGCATGATTAAAACCCAACAAAAAGCACACCAAAATCGCCTTTAAATACACAACACCTTAAAACCCCTAAATTTTAGGATTTAGTAAATACATTTAAAAATTATAAATGTATTACCATTTAAACCTATCAAATTTCACCTAATTTTCCATTTTGAAGTATGATTTGAAGGGAACTGAGTGTAAACAAAGCAAGAAATCACAATGAAGAACTTAAGAGGACTACATGGAATCACTTCCGTTGAGAACCGACAAAAAGGTTAGGGCTACGCTCTATAATTTTCTTAATGATAGAGAAACACAAAACTCTTCCTTAAAACAAGTTTTCAGCTGGAAATGCCCCACAGGCCACAGCAACAGAACCCAAATTCCTTTCTTTTGAGATTTACGTTTGGAATTTCAGGGCTTCAAACCCTAGCCACCGATTCTCTCACCTTCCGACTGGCGGTCAGCCATCCAACTAAGTCGCTGGTTCCTTCGGTCAGTAGTGCACCCAACCCACCTGCAGCACCAAGTCACCTCTCCCACGAGCCTGTTATGGTCTCCCTCTTGTCTACTGCACTGAACCACCAATTGCCGCCTCTGGCCAGCCGCAACGCCACCATGTCCACCCATTCCTGGTGTAACCGTCACAAGTGCCGCCAAAAACCATTATCAATCGACCTTTTTTGCTGGCGACACAGAACTACCGCCAGCAATCACCATTGTAGCCACCTTCTAAACTCTTTCTTCTCTTCCATTTTGAGGTATACAACTCCGATTCTATTACGTTGTATTCGGGAATAACTATATATTTCAAATTGTTTATTTTAATTCTGAAATATTTAATAAAAAATTTGAAAATTAATTTTTGAATTCACAATTCTAGTTATACTTTTAAAACAACGGTAAAATTGATTCAAATTCAACTTAGAGTGTTTTGGGTTGCAAATATTAAATATGAGCCTAAATGAAATATTATTCCCTCGACGTAGCATTAAAGAATTATTAGTAACAATTATATTTTAAAAGTAGCCTCTAAATTCTGAAAATCAATTCCTAAAACTAGTAATGTGTACATTAATATAATCTGATTGCAGGTTGACATTTGAATTATCTTAATTTTGGGATCCGAATTTTCTATATAAATCTACCTATTTTAAGTTGTTTATTTTTCTAGGAGTATTAAGGTAATTACTTAAACTCTGCCATTTAAGTTCTAAGTAGTTCATTGAAAATACAGTGAGTTACTATCTCCTAAAGCTTGTGAGGACAGTGAGGAATTCCCAGAACTATAACGGTCTTAAGAGAATTAGAAACAACAGAAATCATGCTTATGTTTACTTTCAAGTCTTCTGGGTTCTGCAACATGCAATAAGAAAGTGATGAAACCACTCAAACAATTTCTCAAACTCTTCATACTATCCATTCTTCTGCTTCTTGCCAATTATTAATTCTCAAATCACTCCTTCATGTTGGACCTTTAATTAACTCTAATTCATACAACACACATTCCAACTTGGACCTTCGATCTCAAACACGCCGATGATGAGCTCATAATTCTTTGGGTCTAACCCACCCATGAAGAAGAAGTAGAAGAATTGAAGATGGAAAATTATGAATGCACAATACTATTTTTGGTAAAGATTGAAAATTGAAAATTGAAATTCCAATTTCTAGATTTTCGATTAAATTTAAGCTTCTAAATATGAAGTGGTTGGGGCATGGTGGAGTTCTTGTGGAGTTCAAGCTTGAATCGGAAAGTTGGAATCTTGAACTGTGAAAATTTGTAGAGAATAACGGAATTGGCCTGTCTTCATTAACCAAGGAAAGTGTATATATGTTTACATACTAATCTATGAAAATAAGGAAACAATAACCAATTACATCAATTATGCCTAATTACAAGATATTTACCCAAAGATTATATTCCAATCAAATATTCCCAATACTCCCAAAAGATATTTACCAAATATTCCCGTAATACCCCCCTCAAGTTGGAGCATGAGGATCATGAATGCCCAACTTGGAGAGTAAATTATCAAACTGCATTTTACCAAGAGCCTTAGTGAAAATGTCTGCCAATTGGGAAGATGTAGAAACATGAGATGGAGAAATTAAGCCCTCATTGATTGCATCCCGAACAAAATGACAGTCAACTTCTATGTGCTTCGTTCGTTCATGAAAAACAGGATTCTTCGCAATATACAAAGCGGATTGACTGTCGCAGAACAACTCAATTGCCTTTGGATGATTTACTCCCAAACTCAACAATAAACCTTTCAACCATTTTAACTCACAAGTAATGGCCGCCATAGACCTATATTCAGCCTCAACCGAGGACCTAGAAACAGTTTGCTGTTTCTTTGTCTTCCAAGACACAGGAGATTTACCAAGAAACACGAGCCAACCTGTAAGAGAACGACGAGTGAGTGGACATGCTGCCCAATCTGAATCACACCACCCCTGTAGAGTTACATCACAATCTGCACTCAAAAGAATGCCTTGACCCGGTGTCCCTTTCAAATATCGAACGACCCTCAAGGCCGCTTCCCAATGCTCAATTTTGGGTTCCTGCATGAACTGAGACAAGATATGAACAGAATATGCCAAATCTGGACGAGTAACTGCAAGATATATCAATCGACCAACAAGCCTGCGATACGATTCTGGATCTTCAATTAAAGCACCACTGGCCAAGCCAAGCTTATGGTTTTGCTCTATGGGAAATCTGCTTGGCTTAGCTCCTAACACTCCTGCCTCAGAAATAATATTCAGAGTATATTTTCGTTGACATAAGAACAGACCTGCAGAACTTCTAGCAACCTCTGTTCCCAGAAAATATTTCAAAGGACCCAAGTCCTTCAGTTTAAAACAATCACTAAGATAAGACTTGAAAGTACACAAAGCAGCGGAATCATTCCCAGAAATAACAATATCATCAACATAGACCAAGACATTAATCTGTATACCTGTCTTAGTGTATGTAAATAAAGAGTAATCCGAATAAGATTGAAGAAAGCCATACTCTTTCAAAGCTGTGACTAACTTTGCAAACCAACATCTAGGAGCCTGTTTCAAGCCATACAAAGACTTTCTCAATCGGCAAACCATATTGGGATGGGGACTCTCAAATCCGGGAGGCAACTTCATGTAGACTTCTTCATCAAGATCACCGTGCAAGAAGGCATTGTGGACATCCATTTGGTGAAGTTCCCAATTCTTAGATGCTGCAATTGCTAAAAAAATACGAACAGTAATCATTTTAGCAACTGGAGCAAATGTTTCAGTATAATCAATACCAGCCTGCTGATGATTTCCAAGTACAACCAATCGGGATTTCAGTCTTTCAATCTCACCGTTGGACAAGAACTTTGTCCTGTAAACCCACTGATTGCCTAGAGCTTTCTTACCAGGTGGAAGCAACTCCAAGGTCCAAGTGCCATTGTTTTCAAGTGCCTGTATTTCTTCCTTCATTGATTGTCTCCAACCCTCATATCTCATCGCCTCCTTAAAGGATTTAGGATCATTGGTACTAACTACAGCTGCAACAAACTTACGGTAATTTACAGAAAAATTATCACAATGTATATAATGTACAAGAGGATACGGAGTACCTGAAGGATGATCAGAAACTGAAGCCGGGTAGGATGGACTACTAGCAAAAATAGTGTGAGTGACATGATCACGAAGCTTAACTGATGGATACTTAGTACGGAAACCTCGACCCATATTTTCAGAGGACTGTTGTAGATCGTTAAGGACCTCAATGGGCTGCGGTGCATTGCTGCCTGCATCAAGCTGCGTGGTCGTGGGCTGGAGCTGCTGGGCAGAAGCTGCCTGGTGGTCAGAGAGCTGGGCGGCAGTGCTGGTGGGATTCGCAGCGCCCACTGGCTGACCGCTGGGAATGAGCTGCTGCGAATCCCTATTATTCCCATGCTCACTACTCGTTCCTTCCCCTTCTTGATCACAACTATGCATCTCCACACCACAATCGTCATCACATACACCCAAGTCCGCAAAATCTTTATGAATGTCACCCACAGAATCCTCATTGAACTCAATATTAACATCATCGAGAGAACTAAACGGGAACACATCTTCAATAAATTTGACATCTCTAGAAACAAAAAATTCTTTTGCATCTAAATCATATACTCTCCAACCTTTTTGCCCGAATGGATACCCCACAAACACACATTTTCTACTTTTACAAGCAAACTTGTCCCCTTTTGTTTTCTGATTATGAGCAAAGCAAAGACATCCAAAGGTGCGGATAGCATCAAAATTGGGTAATTTATTAAAGAGAATTTCAAAGGGTGTTTTATTGTGTAGAATAGGAGTTGGAGTGCGGTTTATTAAATGGGCGGCTGCAAGGTCACACTCACCCCAAAAATAAATAGGCAAGTTGGCTTGAAAACGCAACGCTCTCCCCACACTCAAAATGTGTTTATGTTTCCTTTCTACCCTCCCATTTTGTTGAGGTGTACCCACACAAGAGGATTGGAAAATAACACCAGTTGCACGAAAAAAATCAAATAAGCAATTAAATTCAGTACCATTATCACTTTGTATGATTTTAATTTTTTGACCTAATTGTCTATCAACCATTACCACAAAAGTCATAAACATAGAAAAAACTTCCGTTTTATCAACCATCAAATAAATTCACACAGCCCTTGAAAAATCATCAACAATTGTCAAAAAATAACGAGCACCACACGAGGACTCATGTCTATAAGGACCCCACAAATCACAATGAACTTTCTCAAATATTCTAGAACAATTGTTATTACTCAAAGGAAATTTGTCTCTGTGATGCTTAGCACGAAAACATACTTCACATCTTTTATTCAAACTATTCTTAGACCTACTAACAGGAGGTAGTAACTTAACTACTCTCTCAGAAGGATGTCCCATTCGCCTATGCCACAATTCCACATCAGATGTAGCTTCAACTGCAGACACCACCTCTGGTTTGCTAAAGTAGTATAGTCCATCCCGCCTAACTCCCGTTCCAATCAGAGCCTTCATTTGGTCTTGTATCAAACACACATCAGAATTAAATGTGACAATTGATTGCAAATTATCATTAAGTTGCGAAACCGAAAGTAAATTACAGCTTAAGTTAGGAACATAAAGAACATGATTTAGAGTGATCGTATCTGACAAATACACTGATCCCTCCATTGATGCAATAACGGTGTCCCCATTTGGTAAACCAACAGGGCAATGTAATTGTTTAATGTCAAACAACCAAGATTTGTTTCCAGTTACATGATGAGTTGCTCCTGTATCGATGATCCAAGAAGTATTATCGAACTTACCACTTAGGCGATTTTCCGGTATATTAGAATTATCAAAAAGTCCAACAATTGCTTTCCATTGTTCTTCTGAGAAAACTGGACCATGTGAAGGCAAAGGAGTAGCAGACTTGAGAGAATTGGATGGCAGAAGAGCTGAAGAGGGGCTGCTGCCGGCTGCTGCATTTGCGCGCGCCACCCCACAGCCTTGACTGGTCGTGGTGGGTCTGCTGCCTCGATCTCCCGGAGTATAACCTGCAGGATACCCATAAAGCTCATAACAGCGACTGACATTGTGTCCTCGCTTCTTGCAATGAGTACAGACGTGTAGAGCATAACAATCAGCAACAAGATGGCCTGACTTCTTGCAATGGCTACACTTAGGCCTATCCGTGACCTGCTTATCAATGGAACCACGGCTTCTACCGGCTGCCGCACGAACAGCGAAACCTACAGCAGATGAGGGTTCGTTTTGAACACGAGCAAGGCCACGAACAAGCTCCTCTTGAGACACTTGTTGATAGGCTTTGTTCAATGATGGCAAAGGATCTTGAGCAAGTATATTAGACCTAATTTGCGCATAATACTCCGAATACAAGCCAAGCAAAAATTGTTGCAACATATCATCTTCACGTCGTTTTTCATGTTGCTTGCCCACATTACAAGTACATTTACCACAATTACAATTAATTAAAGGTTGTAAATTTGCAAGTTCATCCCACAAAACCTTTAATTTTCCATAATAAAATGCAATAGACATGGTTTTAGTTTGCTCACATTTATTAATTTGAGATTTCAATTGATGTATCCGAGGTCCATTCACAATACAAAAACGTTCGTGCAAATCATCCCACAATCGTTTTGCATTATCATAATTGGAAAGCATAGATTTTACCTCGGGATCGAATGTATTCATGAGCCATGATACGAGCATACAATGGACGACGATCCAATCCTCCTTTGTTGCGGGAGGTACAACATCCACGATCGTACCATCAAGAAAACCAAACTTACGACGAGAGGAGAGAGCAATTTTAATAGCATGAGACTAAGAATCAAAATTATCAAGCTTGAGTCGAATAGGTGTTATAAAATCCCCCGGCCTATCATGTGCACCGAGGTAAAAGGGATTGTGAATTTCAATTTTTGATGATGGCAGTGATAGAGCAGCATCATTGCCGGCCATGTCTGATGAGTGTCAAAGGAATTTTTTTTTTTTTTTTTGGAAAAAATTAACCTGCTCTGATACCATGTAGAGAATAACGGAATTGGCATGTCTTCATTAACCAAGCAAAGTGTATATATGTTTACATACTAATCTATGAAAATAAGGAAACAATAACCAATTACATCAATTATGCCTAATTACAAGATATTTACCCAAAGATTATATTCCAATCAAATATTCCCAATACTCCCAAAAGATATTTACCAAATATTCCCGTAATAAAATTAAATACAATGAGCAATGAGTATCAATTTCCCAAGCAAATAAATGAGCATAAAGATCATCGCCTTTCTCTTTCTCATCTTGCATGGGATTTTATAATATCTACACATTGATTTCAAATACCAGAGACCCAATACTATAGGTTCTCCACGCTTCATTATTGTGTAATTTCAAATCTAAAAATATATTTTTCTTTTTTAACAATATTATTTTCTATCACTCCTTTTCAAGTTGAGTGGTGGGATTTTCAACATCCAACATGCAAAGAACTTCTTCAAACTCATGTGCTCCTACTGCCTTTGTTAGAATGTTAACTATTGTTTTTCTGATCTCACATACGAAATAATCGCAATCTTAGTCTCTAAATTGTTATGAATGGTGTAACTTGAGTGCACATTTGGTGTGTGCATTCATGTGGTGACTCTTGGGATGGAATCCCATAAGTATGTCATGAATGGATATATTAAGATGAGTCTTGATAATTGTGGTTTATGATGATGATTAAAGTATGAATTAATGAGGTAATGAAGTATGAGTTATTCATGGAAGTTATGGGATCTAATGAAGTAGTTCAAAGGTTTAAGATGTTTTACTATGCAAGTCGAGCAATACTGTCAGAAGCCCTCTGAAGTGCCGCTCGACCAGCTCGCTCGACCGAGCGAGCTTCAGAATGGGTCGAGCGAGCAGACAGAATGCAACCAGAAACTTCTTATAGTCCGCTCGACCAGGCTGCTCGACCGAGCGAGCCTCTGCTTTGGTCGAGCGATGTCTCTGATGCTCCTAGGATGCTATTTTTGAATCTTCAAGTTCCTGAGGATGTTTCATTATCATTTATTCATAGCTTTAATGTACTTAATGTTACTTAGTGTGATCTCTCCTATAAATAGAGAGCTCTTATTCACATTGTAATTATCATCCACAAAATACACCCCAAGCCAAACACTAGCCTATATCTCTTCTCTATTGTAATTCTTCATATTTGAGAGTTTTTGAACTCCTTTGATAATATAAGAGATACTATACACCGGAGGACGTAGCCTAAGTTTAGTGAACCTCGTTAAATTTTTGTGTCGTTTTATTGCTTTACTTTCTCCTACAAACATCGATATCATTGATAGCGTAATTTGTTTGTCACTAAACTTCATACATTCGATCTTGGCAATATTGGAGTTTGAAACACATTGTTCGAACTCTAATATAGCACCGTTTTCATAAATTTTCTTTGATAAAGTGTCTATCCACTTCAACATGCTTAGTTCAATCATGTTAAACTGAAATCTCAAATATGCTAATTGCTGCTTTATTATCGTAAAAGATCACAACTATTTTTTGGCAAAACTAAGTTCAGATAACAATTTTCTCAACAATGATACTTCAATAATTCATTTTGCAATCTTTCGAAACTCTGCTTCGGCATTTATAGCCCAACAATCTTACTTTTTTTTTACTTCAAGTTACAAGATCTCCTCTTATAAGAGTAAACTATCATGTAGTGGATTTTCTTCCATCCCTGTCTCTAACTCAATTCACATCTGTTTATACTATAGTGTAAAAATAAGACCGCATCACATTGCATCGGTTGCGTTGTAAAGGTGTAAGAATTGTGTTTTGGGCCATATCAAGGGGTATCTTTCGGTTTCGACCGATATTTAGACGTTATGATAAACACATCATTCCCGTTAGTATTGGGAGTCATGTGAAATGAACTTGTACTAATGAGTGGCTAGTAGCATACCCCCATCATTGCTATCATACAGATATCTTGCGTAGAAGGAACCAAATGTATCACCAATCACCTTTTCGTTGGAATTTCTCCCATCCACTTCCTACTGTTCGTCGTGATTCGACCCTTCAAATTACAATATTGACAAGTCTTTGACCTGTCAGGATCCTTAGAAGGCTAGAATTACCCTTATTTTTGCCACCTTCATGGCTCCTTTACAACCCTTCAATTGGTTCATTCTCTAATTAACAAATAACGCATTATTCGTGCCATGAGTTTTCTGTAACAATTGACTATCTATCAAGTTTCCTTGAATTAAAGTGTTCTTCACATCATCACAACTCAAATTTTCTTAACCATACTACAAGGTCTCAAAAAAGTTTTTTTAAGATGTTGCTAAAGAACAAGTTAAGTAAATAGCCAAGTTTTTATTTATCATCAAGGTTCACATCAAAGTTTTTCAAATCCATAAATAAAGAATAAAATTCATTAAGGTGTGCTTCCAATGATGTACCTTCTTAAAATAGGAGATTATTATATTGACTTATCAAGAAGAGCCGATTGATCACACTCTTTTCCATAGATAACGATTCCAACTTATCCCATATCCCCTTTGTGGTAGCATCTCCTTAAAAACTTTTTTCAATGTATTCTTTAAGAGACACAACTAGATTGCATTCAAAGCCTTAGAAATAATATCTCCATTCGTTCTTTTCTCAACACTATCCATCCATCGCATTGTGGAGCCTAATTTATTTCCAGATGACTCTCATCTTCACCAGTCAAAAATCGAAAAATTATTATGAAACTTCTCATTTGAAATATTAAGGTGAAACCTAATGCGAAAATGTTCTCAAACACCCACAAACAAGGATATAGCGATTTTCTTATGAAATTGAAATTGTTGAACAAAATTTAGAAATTCAGTGCAAGAACATGAAGTTGAAGCAATAACAATCTCACACAAGATTTACAGAAGTTCACTAATGTGGGTTACATCTTCCTTAGATTTTAGATGGTTTTATTGATTGATGAAACACAATGAAGCAGTGTAACATAATTCGCTAGTTAATTCACGTTTTAAATTTGTAAAATCGCTCAAAATGACCGTAAAATAGCTCAAAACCGACCATAATTCATTTTTTTTTATCGTGATTTGTAAGGAAATTAGTAAACGAATTACAATAGAGCAATTGATTATGTATAAGGGTTAATGTGTTTATGCATTGGTTAAATTCTGATCATACAAGATTGACACAATAATTGGATGCATTTAGGTGTATTTATGCCAATTTGCTTCGAAAAAGATACGGTTATAACAAACCTTGCAAATTAGAGTATCACATGTGTTGTGCACGTGCTCACATGCTCATTTGGCAATATTGAAAGTTAATACTACCCTATTCTAATCAAATGTCTCATTTGATTTTAGCCGCTATCCACCAATCACTCTTAATTTATATTTTATTCTGAATTTTTAAGTTAAAACATAGTCAAGTGAGATCTTGTTTGATTTGTCTCAATGTAAATTTTATTAATATCAACTTTTTATTAATTTTAATCTATCAATTAGAGATATTTAAAATTAAAATAGTGAATTGGCAAGTGTGCAAAATCAAATAGTAAATTTGATTGAATGGGAGGGAATAACAAATGTAGGTGACTTGACAGTAAAAAGTGACTCAACAGGAAAATTAAATCGTCATAAAATACTTTTCAATAATTCATTGTGGTTCATAAAAAGCACTTTCCACAGAAGGCCTGTAAAAGGATTACGAGGGGAAGATTACAAAATTGTTTAAAAAGGCTAAGATACTACTTTCAAATCAGCTTCCCAAAACATGTATTATATTTGAATCTGGTATAGACTATAGTATTTACTATTGGTTATTGGAGCAGGCATTATTTGAGTTGTACATCTATCAAGTAATAATAATGGCTGATTCAAAAAAACTTCGCACAAGAAATTGATGGAACAAGTACTCATGGGGAAACAAATGGATGAGGAACTGTATACTGCAGCTAGAAATGCACCGATTCAGTATTCTCAGCATGAAACCAGACAATAACGGAGACACTCCGCTTCACATTGCTGCTAAGTGGAAGAGTAGTGTAAAATTGGTAAACTACTAATTGAAGCTTCAAATACATTTTTAGATGCGCAAAATCTGAGAGCGAAAAGTTTTCATGTAGCTCCTTGGGCGATAAAACAGGGAAGCAATTATTTGAGATTCAAGAAGCAAACACACAAAGATTGGTGCAAGATTATGAAGGGAATACACCTTTGCATTATGCCATTAAGAGTGGGAACTCTATTGCTGCAATTGCATTAACTCATAAGTGATTGGAAGATAAAGAGCAGAAAGAGCTCAAGTTGGTTGATAAACGTGAAGCCCTTAACGAGGTACACTGCAATAGTGATCATTTTCTGTTACGTGCTATTTTATTGCCAGTCATTATGCATTTCAAAGTGAGACCACCCATGGAGGATTTGGTTATGAAACTAAGAATGCACATTGAGAGCCAACTTGGATTTGGCACTTTTATACAATTTGTTTTTTTGCACTAGAGCAACGCAATTCAACTAATTTTTGATAAGGTGGATGTATCAAGGTGGTTGCCTAAATTATAAGGCTATATTAAGAAAGAGTGTAGTTAGTAGCCGCCCAACACGTATTTTATATAATTCAGATGAAAAAGAAATTTAAAAAGATCACGAGATTTAAAAAATGGAGATTAAAAGTTTATATTTTGTAGTAAAAAAATTTGATAAATTACGTTTATAATTAGAGGATGAAGTTGGGTGTAGAAGCACTTGGATGAAGAAGAAAAATTATATTACTTAGAGTAGCTTATGAGATTCATAGGGAATCATGAGGACATATCGTGTTAAGGAATACGACATGGTGACTAGAATTTGGAGGTCAAGCCAACAATGAAAAGAAACAATGTTATCTTTGATTAAGAAATTGTATGAATTACGTAAACTTAGATATAGAAACTAAGTAGAAAGTAGTAATTTGTGAGGCAAAGTTAAAGAGTTATCAAAGAGGTGTTTGACAATGTGGACTCCAAAGAAGTGGACAAGATACTAATAGCATGGCAAATAGGAAACAAGGAAAGACTAAGGAAAATTGAATCATCAAAAAATACTTTTCAATAATTTATTGTGTTATTAGATGAACAAAAATAATCAATTCAATCATACAAATAATAATAATCCCACAATCAAGGTAAAGCACATACGATATTTTACATGGAAACCCAATGCGGGAAAAAACCACAGGACCGTAAGTGGTACCAAACTCTTTCACTAATCACCAATAAAATTAATGGGTACAACTAAAATCCTCTCTAGATAATACTAGAGGCAACACAAATACCATATAACCCTAAATCATCACTCAAAAGTGGTAAAATAACAATTAGGATAAATTAGGGCAAAATACAAATTACCCACTTACAATGCACAAAACGACAACCAACCGTTAAATATATAAATTAGATAGACAGAAACATCGTGTCAAAATTTGACGAAAAAAGACCACAAATAGCCTTCGATCGAGTAGACAAGAACTTCCCGCACACGTTTCTCTTTCTCTGGCTCACTCACTGTTTTGTGCGTTTATCTATATGCAATTCCCAATATGCTGCCTTTATTTAGTTTTTATAGTTTCCCACGTTTTTTTCATTTTTTTTATTATTTCTATAATTACATATGAGCCCATTATATATTAAAGCCAATATTTAATATTATTATATGGGCCTTCCTTTAAGTGGGGGGAATAACTCAAGACTAAGATTTATTTGTTTATTAATTGCAAATAGTTTTTTCCTTCCGTCAATCTCTTGAGAGACGTTTCTCAGACCCAGCCCAATATACTTTAATACCTATTTTTACTCTACATTTTTCATTATAGGCCAGTTTAATTGGAGATGATCTCTTAAACAACTCAAAAGAATTTGTTTTTTCCTTATTGTACTGCTTAGTCTTCAATGTCCACATTAAACATGTGAGAGGTTTTCACCTTTTAGGTGTGGTAGCTAGTAAACTCACATTAAGTATGAATATTATTATTACAAATAAAAAATAATGTGTATTTCTACTAAATGTTAAAACTATTATGATGTACGGGTAATTAAGATTGTTTTAATTTTTTTTTTTTGTTTTGGAGTGTATTCTTAAATGCTGATTACAAAAAATTGTAGATACGCCATTTCAATTTAGGAAAAATTACCCTCAATAATACGAACTTTCACTGATTTTCCTACAATAATACGAATTTTCAATTAACCATGAATAATACGAACTTTGATACATATTTCCCGCTAGCATACCTAATCGGTTCTTTACCTGGAGAAACGGTAAATTCCCCATTTCTTCATTATGCTAGCGGGAAATATGTATCAAAGTTCGTATTTTATTTATAGTTAATTGAAAGTTCGTATTATTGTAGGAAAATCAGTGAAAGTTCATATTATTCAGGATAATTTTTCTTACTTAGTTTTATTAGCCAAAAAAAAATTTTAAAGGAATGAGTGAGTTTACCGGTAACAGGTAAAATGGTATGCCAGCGGGAAATATGTATCAAAGTTCGTATTATTCATGGTTAATTGAAAGTTCGTATTATTGTAGGAAAATCAGTGAAAGTTTGTATTATTCAGGGTAATTTTTCCTTCAATTTATTCCTTTGTCTTGGTGAAATAGCTATACTTTGTGTTTTTAGTTGTTTTCTAGGGAAATATAGAAAATTGTTATTTTTGTAGTTTAGTGTGATAACTCTGTAGAAAATTATAATGTGGAATTTAATTAGGATTTAGTATGGTGAATACTGGATTTGTATTAATTATTAATGAGAGATACATCTCTATTTATACAAAGATTAGGACTAAAATCAGGAAATAAAATATTAACCTAAATCTAAATAATAGGAAACAAAATAACCTTAATATCCTAAATATTAAAAAGATCTTAACTTCCTAAAACATAATATTATGAAATAATATCTTTATTTTATTCTACTTTATATTTTCCTGCGCTCCCCCTCAAGTTAGGTCTCGGGATCACCGAAATCGAATTTGCACAATAATTTTCAAGTTTTCGAATCCAATCGCCTTAACAGAAAATCCGCTAGTTGATCTTTTGATTTTACAAAGGAAATTTTGATTATCTCCTCTGCAAATTTTTCATAATTAACTTTCAATTTTCGGATTTAGATAAAAGGTCAAAAAATAAATTGGGCTGGTTTATTTTGTTATTTGGATCAAAGATTCGAATTTTGGAGTGTGGTCTTAATTTAGTTTTGGGTTTAGGTTTTATGGGTGGTAAGATTTTTCTTTTTTCTTTGTTTTGTAAGGGATTTTTGTAAGGTAAATGAGTAGGGGATTTTCATGAGGGAAATTGGTAGGATTGATTTTTGTGGGTCAAGGGATTTGCGTGGGTCAAGGGAAATAGGTAGGATTGATTTTGAAAAGTAAACTCTTGCCCCAATTATCTCCATCCCTATTTCTCTCTCCAGTTTGACTTGCTTTTTTTCATTTCCTTCAATATCTGAATTGAGTATATGTATAGAGAAAGAAGCATTCAAACTCTTGTAGATATTGACCACATTTCCCACATAAGGGGCTTGTCTCAATTTTTTGTTGAGAATTTCAGACGTTGGCCAGGCATCGAGAGGTGCTTGGTTGAATTTGATCTTGCTGCCGGTTCGGTTTATCTGAGCTTTGGTGGCGTTCACCCATTGTTGGGGTGGGCCGTGGGCGGTTGATGATTGGTCTTCTCGGTTCTCTTTTGACTCTTCTCCCTTGTCTCTATTTCTCCCCCTCGCGACCTCACTCTGAATGAGGTAACGAAATTGGTCCGAGAATGAATTAAATTCTTGTCCATAGTTTGTGAGCGGTGGTAGTGTAGTCAAGAAAACATTCTATAAGGTCTCTGTCAATATTTTCGATGATCCATGACATCACCATACTATCATTTTGCTCCCATTGTTCAATTGTGGTGGTCGGTGGGACGATAGTGATATGATTGAGCCTCCCCCGATCACTAATTTCGGTCTTCATTTCTTTACACCACCTGGTGGTGTAATTTTGGTAGTTCAATTTTTCCGATACTATTGGTCTTGTATTGATTTTTTGGTTAAATTTTTAGAAGAGGAAGAACATTTGTTCCACATGTGCCATTGAAATCATTTTTTTGTTTGTTTGTTTTGTTTTGGTTTGGTTTGATTGTCTTTTGTTTTGATTTGGTTTTTGTTTAGATCAATTTTCGTCGATTATGATCAATGATAAAATACCGATAGAGTTTTTCCATCCAGGAAAACCTTATGGCGCTGATACCATGTAGAAAATTATAATGCGGAATTTGGTTAGGGTTTAGTCTGGTGAATACTGGATTTGTATTAATTACTAATGAGAGGTAACACTTCTATTTATACAAAAGATTATGACTAAAATAAGGAAACAAAATATTAACCTAAACCTAAATAATAGGAAACAAAATAACCTTAATGTCCTAAATATTAAAAAGATCTTGACTTCCTAAAACATAATATAATGAAATAATATCTGTATTTTATTCTACTTTATATTTTTCTACAAACTCTTTGAAGACCTTTCTCGAGCCTAGGGACTCTTTGCCTACACTCTCCTCTATGGAGATGAGCTGTCGTCTTTCTTCCCTCCTCAGACCCTGACCATAGTTTTCTATGAGCGGGATACACTGGGTATTATGATGATAATGATATAGTTTAGTGTGACAAATTTAGTATTAAAAAATCTACTATGATTTGTTCGTTACCTTTCTCTCGAATTCTGACTTTGTGCGGGATGCTGTGTTGTTGACCACGACCATGACTAACAAGAAGATAATCAAGGAGAATATAATCTCTCCATAATATAAGCAAACTAAGGATCATAGAGGCTTTCGATAATATCGAAGACATTTTAATATATCTCGATATATTCTGAACTTCTTTGAGCAAAGATTGACTTGGCTCAACATATAAGCATAGTAATGACTATATCGTGTACTCTTAATATTTACAACTAATTGAACTTAATTTGCCATGCTAAATAAAACATGTAGTTCAAAACAATGATAAAACATAGCAATAAAGATATCTATAATTCTAACTTATTAATACTTTGACACTAATAAACATTTTAAGGGCTTTAACTCCCATCATATAAAACCATATAATTCAAGGGGTGAAGCCAACAAAAACCAAATTCCAAAATAAAAATGCCCCATTCTCTAATGTCCAAATATTCATTTCACCTCCCAAACAGTGCAATAAGAGTAATTTGTTATTCAAAGAGCGAGTTAATTAAGACATAAGACACAAGCAATGATGCGTAAATATATTTATTGAGCAGATACGACATCGTTATCATCACAATTGACAAATTGATAATTGACTTGAAGGTGGCCTTTAGCATAGCCATCATTCGGTATCAATTGCCTGAACACACTATATTCAAGGTCTAATACGCTAAATACGCATTTATCCACGATTCTTACTATCGCTTTATTTCCTGTTCTTCTGTTTGTTACCTGCAAACACGTCAAAATCAACTCCTTTAAAAGTTTAAATTAATAATTAACGATACACCCTTTCACGTGATACTTCATTTGGCAAGAAGGGTAGAAAAATTCTGCGTATATGTAATGTTAAATATTCTATTTTATATAATGGTGAAAGAAATTCAAACATACAAGGAAGCATTTGCCGCTAGAAGCTCGTTCTCGAGGACCGACAGGACCGCAAAAAGCAGTCCAAGCATACTTTTCGCGCCATAACACAGGCTTCTT